>NC_133302.1:16253022-16330198 GCF_005239225.2 Populus alba | reverse complement strand
CTTACCTTTATATTTAAATTACCGTTTTTTTAATGCCTTATTTTATTTGCATCATCTTGGCTTTTTTGCACTCGGAAGAGGCAATTATTTAATGACTTGGAAAAATTAATTGTTTTTGGATGCATAGAGTTTAACTTGAAGAGTTGTGTATAATGAATTATTGTAATGAAGTTGATGATTTTATTAATTATGTAATATCTAATCTAAAAAATATAAGTAAAAGCGATATTAGATATCCATGTAAGATGTGTAAAAATAAAAAGTTTTTCGATCTAAATATTGTTGTAATGCATCTTTTACATAAAAAAGTTCATGGAAAATACATGTGTTGGTTTGCATATGGAAAACCATGTTCTTTATAAAATCATGGTTGAAAGGATGGTTGGGTCAACTTCTAGTTCTAACAACGTGTATGGAGTTATAAATGATAATAGTAATCATTATAGAAGTATGGTTATGGTTAAAATGTGAATGAATGTGTGTGATGCAAGTAAATTTTCAATTGTAGATGAAAAACCAAACATAAACGTAGCCATTATAAAATGGGTGCCTAGACCACAATAAACTATCATATATTGCACATGTATTCACAATCGAGTTTAATCATGGGTTGAGTAAGGCCAATTATGACATCATCGGCGATAGTCAGGTTTTTTGAACTTTTTAAAAGATTCTAACAAACTATTATAGGATAAGTGCACAAATCTTAGTAAATTATTGGTCGTTGCACAAATGTTCACCATCTATTTAGATCATAGGCTTAATGAGGTTGGTTGGGACAGAATCATCAAATGTACAAAAACCATTTTACCTAAAGGGAATAGGTTAAAAGAGAACTTTTGTGCTACTAAATCCATGATGAAACCCTTTGGCCTAAAATACTAGAAAATTAGCTTGTGTCTATACTTCTACATGTTGTACTACCTTGAAAACTTAGATTTGACTAAGTATAAAACCTGTAGACATGTTTGGTTTTAAAGCTAGAACTAGTTGAGGAAGACTTTTGTCACATATAGAAAACTGAAATACTTGTCAATCACTCATAAACTACAAATGTTATTCATGTCTCCAAAGACTATTGAGCACATGACATTATTCATATGATATGTTAGATGAAGTCACGATATACCCTTCCGATGATGAAGCCTAAAAGCAATTTAAGAGGTGTTTGTGAGTGAATTTCAACTTATTTTTTGTTAAAATTTGAATATATTTTTTTTCAAAATAAGTTTTTAATGTTTTTTGATCATTTTGATGTGCTAATGTCAAAAATAAATTAAAAAAACATTATTTTAATGCTTTTTTAAGCGAAAAAACACTTTAAAAACTAACTGCTACCACACTCCTAAACACCCTTTTAATAGGGTACGTCCTCAGTTTTCAATGGAACCATGAAACATACAAGTTGGGTTATGTACAAATGAATTCAATTAATTGAGGTCATTTGTTGCACCATATTCTTGTTGGTCGGTGATACTCACGGCTTACAACTTGCCACCAAATATATGTATGAGGCTGGAGTTCATGTTTTTATCTATAGTCATACCAGCTCCTAATAGTCCAAGTAGGAATTTTGATGTTTGTCTTTAACCATTAATTGATTGATGAGTTGAATTAGTTGTGGTCATCTGGGACTTTGACTTATGAAGTCTAAAGGAAACAAAATTTTTAGATAAAGGCAACTTTGATATGGACTATCACTAATTTTCCTATGTATGAGAGGATTTAATGGTTGAGCATGCATGGAAAATTAACAAATGTCCATAACAAGGCTTCACCTTACAAATAGTGGTAAAATAATCTTTTTTTTTTTTTTATTATTGCCATAAAGGGTTTTTCCAACTAATCATAAAGTAAAAAAAAAACATAAAGGATTTCTTTGTAAATTGAGTTGAAAGGGATGTTGTACCACCAGTTTTTTCAAGTGAAGAATTGTATGACGTGGTCTCGTAGTATAAAGGCATTGTGTTTGGTTTTCAATTTAGTAAGCAAAAGTTTCCTAGTTTTGGGGTAACCCATGATTGGGTAAAATAAAGTATTTTTTTGGAAGCTTCCTTATTGGAAAACTAATTTTCTCTGTCATAATTTGGATGTCATAAATATAAAAAAGAATATATTTGAAAATATTTTTAAAATAAATGCTAGAATGGATAGACCTTTGTTTTGTCACCATAAGAATATGAAGTTAATTTATGATGAGCCACGAGTTGGAAAGCCCAAAAACAATTTTGCCTTGGATAAGAATGCACAATTGTTCACCATTGACTTAAGAGTCGATGTTTTCCTGATGGAGGGATGGCAGATTTTATGGAATGAAGAGTTTATGATTGTCATGTGTTTATACGAACATTATTTCTACTTGTTTACAATTACTTATTGCGAAAAAGGATGAGAGATACACTCATAGAGATCAATCACTTTTTAAAAGATTTATGCTCTAACAAGTTGCATACCTAACATATGGAGAAGCTTGAAACAAATATCATTCAGAAAATTTACAAATGTGAGATGATATTCCCTTCATTCCTTTTCAACTCAATGGAGCATTTACTCATACATTTATTATTTGAGGTAAAAGTTAGAGACCCTATCCAGAATAGATAAATGTATCTATTCGAGAGATTAAGGATTGCACATACATCCTAATTCAATTTTTGTTGTCTTTAGTTTTTAATTTAAATATTTATTTAATTCCATGCAGATAATTGTTCAATTTGAAAAAAAATTAAAAATAAAGCACATGTTGAGGCTTCAATATACGAGACTTATATTGTTGAAGAAATTTCAACATTTATCTAGTACTATTTTGTGTCTCACTTGAGAACAACAATCAACTGCATTCGAAGACATAATGACGGTGGAGCAGTGTCTTCAAGTATAAATTTGTCAATATTTTTCTTTCGTGAACGATCTTTATCAAAAAAATACAGTGAGAAAAAGATACTTGACAAAAATCAAATTCAGACATGCACATAATTACATGTTATTAACTATGATGAATTGATATATTTTATTTAGTAAGTACAATAATTACATGTTATTTTTAAGCAATATCTCTATTATACTCTCATAAACTGATAGATTGAATAATATCCCATAGGAAACATCATTAATTTTTTACCATCTCAAAATTCACATATGATTGAATCTTAAAATTTTCAATTACAAGATAAACAATTTTTCACGTGGTTCAAAACACATGTAAGTAGTACTTAATAATTTTTAACTCTCATAATGTTTAATTCCTTTACACATTTCACTTTAAGTGTTAATTGTTGTAATCTTATACCAGATTTATCAAATGAGAGGGAATGTTAGTAATAGTTTGAATTTACTATGTTTTGATACTGATAAAAAGGTCAAGTGTTATAACGGGTATTTTATTAATAGATATGTCTTTCATACTGAAAAGTATGATCAGGGTAGAAAGACATATAATAGTGAAGTTTGTTTTAAGATATCAACTTCTAATATATTTGAAGATGATTATTTTAGGAAGTTAGAAGAGGTGATTGAATGCAATATTATAATGAGCAGAAAAAATATTTTTATTCAATGTTATTGGTATGATACTCGATAAAGGAATCAAAGTAGATCCCCACTGACAAGATCAAAAGCTTGATGTCTTTTCCCAAGTGCAGGAGTGTCGAAGTAATAAATAACCGGCAAGACCGGGGTCGAACCACAGAGAGGTTAATTGTATAAATTATAAATAACAAGACAACAACAACAACAACAACAATAACAATAATTATTATACTCAGTACGTGGCGTTGTTATACCTGAGAATGATCTAAAAGATCGGGTCACAGGTTTCCAGCCTATATACTGAGTTTATGAAAAGATCAAAGATATATATTATATAATATAAAAAAAAATGTAAATAATAATAATAATAATAATAATAATAATAATAATAATAATAACAGAAGATGAAGAAATTAATGAGAACTTTGAGATGAAAGATTAACGTAAGGATTAAACAATGATAAAAAACAAATGTCAAGGTTAGAGGATCCACTAATGGTACTTCAAACAAGTATAGTATAAACTCTTATTACTCAATTGGAAACCACACATAAAGGAGGTTCCAATTAGATTATAAAGTGTTAACATGATTACATTAGTTATCTTATTCGAATAAAGCTAATACTTGTAATGTTGGCAGGCATTCATGATTATAACTTATGTTAACAACAAATCAAGTTCCTTTCATAGCTCAGGTGTCGGTTATACCATACAGTATGGGCCATGAAAGTGCCAAGTATTTGTTGTACCAAATGTTATACAACATAAATCTAGATTAACCATTTAACAAGCAAAGTATTAAAAGTGAACAAGATAACAAATATAAAACATGTTAGTATCCAACGTTAAGGTCCATGTCAAGTTTATATTACACTTATTCTTACACTATTAGTGTACCCTTTTCACGTTGACATAATTAACTTAGCTAAACATAATGAAAGAAAGAAACATAGATGAACAAGATAAGAACATAAATGAGAAAGAAGTTAACTAAGTAAAGGAAAGGAAATTAAGTGCATAAACTTGATATTAATAAAAGCAAAACATAAGCAATACAAAGAGAGAAAGCAAGAGCATGATCTTGATCTGGAAACCAAGATGCCTCAATACATGGTAAGTGCCTCCTTTTATAGGCCAAAATTTGGAACTATTGATTTGTTAATTAATTGATGAGTGGGTGGCCACATCTTGACTTGGTGACAATCCTTATCTTCTTATCTGAATAAGACGTCATTGTTAACATCATAATTTGCCCAGAATCCTCAGGAATGTTCTAGGAAATTGTCTCAGCTTTCCAACAAAAAAAAAATGAGGTCATTTGGACTTCTAGAACTCAAGATATGGGCTGAACACTAAATAGTGTCTGGGCTGCAAGACAGCTTCGGACTTCTTCGTTGTTCCTTCAGTTTGGACTTCAACACAGCCTTTTTAAATCTTGGGCTCCCATGAAAGTTGTAGGCCTTTGTCTTACCTTTCCATCCATATAAAATGGACCTAAATCCGAGATCTAGAGCTCCAGATATGATCCAATTACCGAGCAATGTTCCGGTTTGGACTGCACCGACATCTCTTTTCTAAGTTTGGTCATCTCTTTGTCCTTTCACTTTCAATACTTAAACTCATCAATAAATCCTTTTATTTATGTGATAGACATGCATTTAAGATGAGCATTTACCATAAATTAAGGTATCTTATAGTATCAAACTTGTTATTATAAAACATGCTTTAGTTAAGGAGTTATTGATACTTCAAGTGCAAAATGATGATATAAAACCTTGATAAACATGCACTTTTAAGTACTAATCACCCACCATTGACTTTTTCTTTACCAATAAGGCTTTCATCAACCAAAAATATACAATCAAATTTTTTTAAATATTTTATATTTGATCTTCCTTAAATAGTCTTTGATAATTTCCTTGGCACTCTAGTATAATCTTCTCTCATATATATATATATATTATTTTCTTCCAGCATTTTTTAAATTTTTTGTATGTTCTCCTTTTGTTTTATTTATATGGGGCCTCAAAAATAAATAACAACAGATGCCCTCTCTTTACAATAATTATAGAGTAAAGACTTGTTAAGTTATTTGTGTTGTAAGTTTGTAAAGATAAATGAATTGTTCTTCATAACTAATCTTCTATAAAGCTTTTAGTTCGATTGATCTGAATCTATCTTTACAACAATCCCTTTCAACCATAATTATGATCAAACTGTTTATAGCTTGGTTAACCTAAAATCTCAATCTAGCAATTTCTTTTAACCAAAACATTGATCTCTAATACCTCTCGATTGCAAGGTTTGAAAATTAGATGCTTCCTGATTGTTGATTATAGTAGATTTTCTCCTTCCTTTGAGAATTTCCTAGTTGTCAGTTTTCTTCTTAATTACAGGATTGGGTTTCTTGGTGTTTTCTTATTGCAGGCTTGACCTAAAATTCCACATCTCAGCGGTTCCCTTAGAACTAAAATTTCATGCTATAGCTCAGTTAACTTGAAATTTCAATCTGGAAATTTCCTTTAACTACAATCAAATTTCTGCAAATAGCTCAATCAACATTGAGGGGTTAAGACAATGTTTTTCTCAAGAATACGAATAACACTACCTTAAACCCAGAATAATGCCTAGAAATTGGAGGCCATTATCAAGCAAAAAAATAACATTTTTGACCTCTAAAACTTGCTTTTTTTATTCTAACAAGTTAAACTACCATACACAAACATGTTTGAATCTAAAAAACTAATACAAAATATAAAAATAAAGCATGAGATACCGAATCCAAAAACTAACAACCTAAAACAACCTATATGTTCATGCAAAAAGGATTCAAAATTAGTTTTGTGAACCCATTTTGTGCATGAAAAGACATAGCGAACCTAGGATAAAGCACCCTTACTTTAACATGCATAAGTTAAACTAAAACAACATTATATATTAAAAACAATTTTAATGTATCTAAAACATATAAATAACTTCAAAATAAACATCCTTTAATAAATAAATAAAATCACAGCAACAAAGAAGTGAATACAAAACTATTTGTTAAGCATTCAAACCTCTTTTATATGTTTATAAACTAAAAAAAAAAAAAAAAGTAAATAATAAAACTTCAAAAGTAGGCCACAAAGGACCTATTTTTGAATAAAAAAGTATACCTAGAACAACTATTCTCTCTTTGTTTTCTTTTGGAAATTTTTGCCTCATAAACTTGCAAAGCTAAGAAATATTTTGTTTAGGTTCTTGAACCTCTACACTTGTGTTTCTTATTGATATTTATCTTCTTTCTCTTATCCTTTCTTTTATTTTTCTCCACTTCTCCCTCTCTCTTTTTTCCTCTAAACTTGGGGGTATTTACAGGGTTTTGCTAGGGTTTTAAGAGGTTCTGAATTTATTTTTAACCTCTTGATCTTGAGAAAAGTGTTGTAAACCCTTCATACTTATTAAAAAGGGTTTATGTGTGAGCACATGAAAAAAGATCGGTTTTTGCATGATAATTGCATTGTTAGGGCCATTTTTGAGACCTTGTTGGAGTAGGATGTTATCATTGCCCAAGACCACCTGAAGTTGGTAAAGGGGATGCACACCTTTCATTTGAATCCAACTTTACTCAATTTAAAGGTCTGTAGCTCCACATTAATACGTTTGAAGTTGTCAACTCAATCAACCAAAATTGTAAAAAACATAGACCAATTGACCAAATGACGTGTCATTCACCTTCTTTTCTTTAAGTTTAAACGTGTTATTCGGGGTTTTTTATTTGATATTGGCAAATTTCAATTGAACCTTTACTCTTCTAATTTCTTTTAATTGCACACATAATTACTTTCAAAATTTTAATTTCATGCAATTTTCAGCCTTTATGTTGACCACCTTTTTTATTTTGGTCTTTAGTTCGAAATTTATGTATTTTGACCTTTAATTGACCAACAAACTTTCAAAACCAACAATCAAACTTTAAATTAGTCAATTTCAACCCTTATATTCATGCATCTTTTCCAGTTTGATTGTTGGTTTTGGATTTCTTCAATCAAGTCTCTAATTTCCCATAAAACTTTCAATTAGTCAATTTCAACCCTTATATTCATGCATCTTTTCCAGTTTGATTGTTGGTTTTGAATTTCTTCAATCAAGTCTCTAATTTCCCATAAAACTTTAATATTTAAAAAAATTAAACTCCTAATTTGATTAAATTAACTCCTAAAAATTGCAATTCCACCCCAAGACTTTAATTTATTCTAATTAAATCCTAAATTGACTTTAAAAATCAATTTTCTTGCAATTAAGTCTTTAAACATTTGTTTTTTAATTTTTCTCATCAAATTGAATTTTATTTTTATTTTCTCATCAAATTGAATTTTTTTGTGCCAAATAAGGCCTTCAGCAACCGAAAATACATTGTTAAATTTTTCAATCTTGTATATTTAATCTTTCTCAACAGTCTTCAATAATTTCCTAGGCATTCTAGTATAGATTTCTCACTGCTATATATTTTTGATTTTTTTCAAACTTTTGTTTTATTTTCTTTTCTTCTTTTCTTTTCTTGATTTTTTTTTGTTTATGTGGTGCCCTAAAAATGGATAACAACAATGGTGGCCAAAACTAAAAAAATAAAGACAATGATGTAATATTTTATATATAATTTTCAAGAAAACCCAACTATATAAATCTAAAATATCCCAAATTAAATTTAACTTTGAGATACCCCTAGAATCAAGATATTTTGAGATTTAAAGAAAACATGGTGCAATTCTATGTTCTAGAATCAAGATTTATGGCAAAACCTAAAAAAGGAAAATGACACGATTTTATTTGTTCTTTCTTTGAATATATTTAATCAAGATCATAAATAATATTTTTTTTCAACTCGATGTCACAACTAGTTTTTAGATAATATAAAGAACTCAACAATGATGGAGTATGTGAATAACTCGAAGATAAAATGGATATAACTTGATTTAAAGTTTTTCTCTATTACCAACTTATGTGAATCCCATAGATATTAAAATCTAAGAATTCATAGTCAAAATTGATCATAAATCCCAAGAAAGTTAAATTTAGGCTTTCAAATTGAGCTTGACATGACAATAACCAACACTAAGGCACGAAGACTATAAAAACTGAACCCCTACCTAATGATTAGAGAGAATCGTGAATGAGAAGTATAAAATATTTCGTGAAGATTTTTTATTTCTTCAATAAGTTAAGAGAAAGTTCTTTGAATAAGCAAAGTAAAAACATCATAAATACATGTTAGATACCATATTCGTACTAAGTAAAAATATCTGAATATTACTACAAAAATAATAAAAGAGTTCTAAATAAAATATAAAAAAGAATCATAAATCAACTAGAAAATTAATACAATTCTTGCATAATAGCTTATGTACCTTATTGCAAAGCCTTCCCAATATCTAATTGATCTTAAATTCTAACCTAAAATTAAATTAGACCTTTGAAATCTTGTGGTAGAATTTTAGCTTAATCAAATGATCGAATAGAAAATTATTCATGTCAGAGTAAAACTATACCATCGAAATTAATTAGCATATGAAATAGATGAATTAGACCTCTCTTGTACATAGATTAAATAGACTAAAATCTAGTAATTACTTGTTGAAGATGTAATATTTTTAAAATTTATCTTAACCCAAATACTCTACCTATTTGATTTTACATGTGCATATCTATTCTTTACTTCTTATAGAAAAATCATCTTACAGCTTTAATATTTAATTAATATTAATATTTTTTTTTGTTTTCCCGTTCACATATTAATATTAGACATTATCTTTTTATTTCTCAATTAAAAATAATCATGATACCATCCATAATAGCACCAACTTCTCCTCTTGAATTTGAAATTAATTTAAAATCAATAGATTAAGAACCTCAGTCTACATAAAAAAGCATGTAAAGCAGTTAATTTTTTTTTTTAAAAAAAAAAAACCTGAATATGTTGCTCTAAGGGTACCGGAGGGGGTTTTATTTTTTTATGTTAATTTCACACAATAAATTTTTTCTTTATTAATTCAAGACCAAAATAATGAAGTGGTGAGATTTTTTATTTTCAAATTTTATTTTAGCATCAAAATAAGTACCAACAGAAAACAATACTTGTTCCATAGTGAATTCTCTGAATTGGGCTACCATCAGAAAAAAAACTTCGTGCCAAGAATCAGATAGACCCCGCCGGGGGGGGCCTACAAGGAATTGTTTTTTCCAGCCTCTCCTTTCATAATATTAATATATTTAACATAAATTATAAAACAATTAACATCTTAACTCCCTTTAATTCTTTTTTCTGGTTCCGCCCCTGCATACAGAATTATTCATTCAACTGGAAACACTTGAGCTATTGTCTTTAGAGTGAGCACTGAAGGGCTAAACTTGGTCTGTATCTGTTCCAGCCTCTCCATGTAAGCAAAGATCCCTTCAAAGCAAGTACTCCTCTGAGTCTTGCGTGTCAGAGTCACATTCTAATAAAAACTTGTTAGTCTTCCAATGACCGATTGGATTCCAAACTTCTGAAAGAGGTCCCATAGTGAATGTTTTCGTCCAAATATCAAAACACTTCTCAATCTCATGAACAGTTAAAAAGGCGATGGAATCATGATATATTGCAAGACTCCCTAGAAGCTGGTTTGCTATAATCTCTTGAATAGAGTCATTAGCCATGTCAAAAGAAACGATCACTTCAAGATTTTCATATTGTGAACATGATCCCAAGCAGTAAAACACTCCATTCACAAAAAAGTAACGTTTATTGTTCTCCGCAATATCTCCAAGAATCAGTCTTAACGAGTAGACAAGGACTGATAAAGGAAGGCTGACTTCGCTTTCTTCATCTGAAGTGCTCCAATAACCTTTAATAACAATCACCTTGTAATCTTTGGTCATTGGATGGAAGATCTTACATCATTCCATCCTGATTATTATTTCAATGGAGTCATTGGATGGAAGATCTTATTATATCAGTCCAAAAACCATAAACTTCATGCTTAGAATAAGTCATATTGGATGGAAGATTGGGCTTAGTTATAAAAGCTCATTGATTGCACGGTTCCACAAACTACGAGCAGCATAATCGTAGTAGTACAGATAATATGTTCCAACCACTACAACATTTAAGAGTTTTACTCTCAGACATTTTCTGTCGGCGTAAAATTACTATTCCATCAATAAAAATTTTACTAACTAATTCATTGACTGAGTAAATCCATTAGAATACCATCCGTCAATTACATATTTTATACAACAATTTATCGTTGACAATATCGACAGACTGTATCTCTCATTATTTTATAGAGAGTTATGAAATATTTATTGTCCATGCCACAATCACCGATGAACTGGCTATAAGTGATTTACTGGTGAAAATACAGATGGAATAAGTCTGGTAAAGTTCTAGCAGGAATTTTTTTTTTGGCGTGCTTTCCCTGTCTGAAAGACTGTTGGTGTTTTTTTTTTTTTTTTTTTGCCAACATAAGTAACAACAAAAATGGGAATTACCGACGATTAATATTCCTATAGACGGATTCTGTCGATGATGTTATCGGTAAAATATTTTCCGACAAATTATGTGTCATATACTGACGAAATAATTTTGTCGGTAAAATTGTTTATTGGTATAGCGATCCCAAAATATATTTTTATTCATACCAGCTCTTTGTTTAGGCTTTTAGTTTATTGTCATGATTAGAAAATAAGGAATTCCACGTAACTGAACATCCATTCTCACTTTCTTGAGAGAAAAATATATAAGTGTTCTAAAAGCCTTTATGCTGTTCATCTTTCTCTTGATTGCCACAGAAGGCCCAAGAAAAGTCTACATAGTAGATGGATTAACACATCCTACAAATGCAAGCACCGTGAGTGATAAATTCTAGACCAGTAGGAATGAGAAGCACAAATTAAATCACATATTGAGATCAAGATAAGAGAGACAAGTAGCAAACATTTAGCAGCAGAAATAATGGACTTGTTTGGGTCTGTGTGCATAAAGGACCAAACAACACAAAAATCAGAATTAACTGCATCAGCAGGATAAATATAAAAAGTCAAGGAAACTTACCATTGTCCTCTCTCGTTCTTTGTCACTTCTACAATCATGTAATATATATAAATCAGTAAATAAATCATAATATCAAATCCCTCTAAAAATAAAACAACAAATGATCTCACCTTTCTTTTAAAATGCGATTCAAACCGCTGCTGAGATCTGAATAGGTGCAACGTTGCAAGGAAAGAGCCATACCTGCGCCTTTCAACAGATATCATCATAAACGTTACAGTTAAGAAAACAACATCCAATACCCAAATTAAAGTTTCAAGTATTAAAAATTAAAAAGTTACCAATAATTGGTTTTGAGAAAAATATTAAATTAATAATAATAATAAAAAAAAAAAAAAAACCCGAGATCGCTGAATTGATTGAGATCACACCTCAAGAAACAGGAAAAAAAAAAAAAAAGCAAATTTTGGGCCACTCAGAAAAAAAAACAAAACTTGATTTACTGCAAAATAGTATATATAACCAAACGAAATTAAGGTTAAAGCTAATAGCTGGTTCGAATTTTGCAAAGAAGTAGAGTTATCTATTTCGTCAGAAACTAGGAGGACTATATAAGGTAGTGATGTTGTCGGTGCCATTTTCTTTGTTAGCTTCTGAAGTAGAATTGCTATAGGTTAAAAGTAATAGCTGGTTCCAATTTTGCAAGGAAGAAGAGAGATAAATTTTCAGAAACTAGGAGGCCTATAAAAGGTGGTGATGTTGTCGGTGCCTTTTTCTTTGTTACCTTATTGTGTGTGTGTGTGTATGCGTGAGTGTTTACTTTCAATTGTTACTGTGCAAATTGGAGAGAAAAAAAAAACCTTGATGAGAGGGATGTATTGATATTTTCCCTTTTACTGACGCAAGGATCATTATAACATCGTTTGAGGGTATTTATTTTTTTATATATATTATTTTTTATAGTAAAAAATATTTTTAATCCTTAAAATTAATACAATTTAAAGTTGTTGATGAAGAATTTTTTTAACTTTTTATAAACTTTTAAACCATAAAATTACTTCTTTACCTCAAAGATAAAAAAAAATAAAAAAAATTGGGATGTTGTACAAGAGTTTTTATTTTTTTTTATTTTTTCATTCTTTGTATATAATTGAAATACATATTTGATCTTAAAAAAAAATTGCATTTGAGAATATTTTATATTTTCACACCAGTTTTTTAGTAATTGCAAAGGTTATAGGATTGTTTTGGTATTTTCATGTTGATTTTTTATTTTTTTTAATAAAAAAACTTATGCGTGCTTAGTATGCACCTACAAGTAGGTGATGTCTGCATCATTTAAATAGCATGTTAGACTTTATTCGATAGCCAAACCCGGCTTTTTGCCGTCTATTTGGATGTGTTATAATATCCTCTTTCACATGGATTGATGCAAGACGGTGTATAGTGGTTAGATTGTCGCCGATAGGTTTTTTTTTTTTTTCCCTTCAATTCTCTTTCTTGTTAGGTAAAGTGCATGATTGTTCTCTTTATGTTTTGGTTTTTCAATTCGAATCTTCTTCTTTTTTATTTCTTATTTCATTCTTATTCCTTTTATATATATTTTTTCTATTTAGTCTTTCAATTCTCATGTGTTTTTTTTTCTTGTCAGTCCTTATTCTTTTGATTTTTAATTTTTTGTTACGTTAGCTCTTTTTGTTAAAGTTTTTAAAACTTTCAATTTCATCCTTCAATCAATTGTTTTTTTAATTTGACCCTCATTTTTTTGATCTATATTTTTTTTTTGTTAAAGCTATTTTTCAATTAAATTTAACCCTCCAATTGAAGAATTGTTTTGCCCTCTAATTAATTTTTTTTCACCCTTATGTTTTTAAGGTCTTTTTGTGTAATTAATTTTTTTTTCTGGTTTATATTAGTCATTTGATTTGTTAGGGATTCGATTTTGTACGATCTTATTGTTATGCATTAGTTTTTTTAAAAAATATTAGTTTTGTAATTGGCTTTAATTTCAATTCTATAGATTTATTCCGATCTTTTGACCTAGATAACGGGTTTTTACATGTCTTTTTTTTAATATAAGTTTGTTTTATAAAAAAAAAACATTGTTTCGTATGCGTTTGATTTTTCAAAATATTATTCTAATTCATCTAATTTTTTTTTTCATTTTATACAAATGAACTTCACTTTTTAAAAATAAAAAATATTTATTTTTAAATGATATTTTTTGCATGTTCGATTTTGCATGATATTTTTTTTAGGATGTGGGTTTATTAAATTAGTTTCATTTCTATTTATCTTTTACGTCATGAGTTTTTTAGGATATGAATTTATCTTTTATTGATTTAAATAAACAAGTTTAATAAACATAATCGGGTTAATATATAATTTTGTGTAATTAAATATCTTAATTTACATTCATTTCTTAGTTTTTTTTCAATCTCTCTTTCAGTAATTGTTTAAAACTCCTTTTCATTTATTTACAGAAATAGTTATCAATTTATTTAATTACATGTTTGCATAAGTTTTTTTGATTTATATTTATGAATTTTTTTATGAAAAAACACATCAAAATAGTCTATATACCCGATATTTTTTACAAAATTTTGTGAATAATTCACGCATGTTGGCAACAGTAATAAGGTAAGTATATGCAAAGTAATAAGTGAAATGAATTTGAAAAGTGGGGAAGAGGAAGAACTTACCTGGTCTACTGGAGGCGAAGCTTTCTTGTTCTCTGGCTCTTCTCCATTTTTGTTCGCCTGGCTTGCTCTCTGATTTAGGAGACGGAGGCATGATGGATGACTGGCCAAAGCTCTGCTTTGGTTCCTTTGTATGCTCCTGCATTGTCCTCTTGTACTTCCCCTGTTTCGGGTTTTTTTCTTGCTGGTTCTCGGTTCCCCTGTTCGTGTTTCTAATGTCTTCGTTCTCCTGTTTCTGGGTTTCTTGGTCTGCTGCCTTTTCTTCTTCGTCTGTGAGTTCAGTGGTAAGGGGGGAAGGCGGTGCCCCTTGAGTTACTTGTTTCCTTCTCTGTGGCCTTCTCTGGCTTACCAGAGAATGGCGCAGAACGCCTCTGTCTCTTTTAGAAGAAACAAGGGCACAAATTTTGCTCCCCTCTGTACAATCTCCCTCCCTGGTTCTGCTCCCTTTTCTTTCCTCTGGGTATTTGTTTTCCACCCCACGCGTGCATGGACTATCTCTGGCTTATATAGCCAGAGAAAAAAGTCGTTTCTTCAAGCCATAAATTGTGTTAATTGCAGGTGTAATGGTGAGAGCGGCGGTGGGCGTCCATTTCGGTCGGGAAGAAGATGAACAGTATCCGGAAAACGACGCCGTTTTTGGTGCTTTTTATGTTTTGAGCCTTGACATTTTGAATTTGTGCAGTCCGGTCCTTGGGTAAATTGTAATTAAACCCCTGCATCTCAGCGCTAGTTACACATTGGTCCTTGGGTTTTAATTTCTTTCAAATTTGACAAGCATTAGCCCTATACTTTGATAATCTTTTAATTAAGTCCCTGATTTCATTAATTTAATTAAATCCAAGTCCAATTAAATCTCAAAACTTATCAATTCTCCAATTAAACCCTTAATTGAATTAATTAAATTAATTTCAGGCTCAATTAAGTCTCAAAACTTATCAATTCTTCAATTAAACTCTTGATTGGGTTAATTAGATTAATTCCAAAGTTTAATTAAACCTCAAAACTTCCAATCATGTTGCTCTTAATCCCAAATTTTAATTCATTTTTTATTTATTTCATTTTACTTGTTTTTTCCATCATTATTATTATTATTTTTCCATCATTTTTTTATTCTTTTCAGTAAATAAAATAATAATAAAAAAATGATCAAAAATTAGATCATGACACATATCTTTTGATTATTTTATATCCTCAATTTGAAAAATATTTTTTTAATTAAATACATTAAATTATTTTTTTTATTTAACTTTAATTTTAACTATAGCTTTAACTAAATATATATAAATATAAAATCAATTTTAATATAAAATATTTTTTTAAATTACAACTATAAAAATTACCGCAATATATATAAAAAATAAAAAAAAAAAACAAACATGAATTTCTCCTGTTATATATATAGTTTTGCCGGGTAATCATCCTCGTCATTTATAGATATTTTAAAACCAATAGATAATGGAGACCAGGTTGGAAGAGAGTACGGTGGCAGACTATTCGAGGTACAGTGATGGCACTCATGATAAGTATCATGACATGATTTTCAACCCTATATTTTTCTAAATATTTTTATCATTTTTTAAAAAAAAATTTCTTAATGTATTTACATTATTTTTCATTTTCAGTGTCGTCCAATAAAATTTTAAATTTTAAATTTTTTTCTCGTGTTTAATTTTTAATATGCTTATTTTAAAATCATTCATTAAAAAAACCCCGTTCTCTCCCTCACCGTCACAGATCGTGACCAACAAATACACGACCAACAAGGAAAAACCACCGTGACCGCCCCCCCAACAATCGACCCTCCCAACCAAACACAAGTGGCAACATCATCATCTCCTCTCCCGCACAGTTTTCCCTCTCACCAACACTGTGAAACACTTCCATTCCAGCAATTGTCTTCCTTTCTTCTCCACTGACACTCCTAAACCAACCCATCCACCTGAAATCAGCAAACCATAAAAACACATACAAGGTAACCTTTTTCTCCTGACGGTTTCCAGCTATCATCAGCCACCTCCAACAGCTTCACCGTTAGCAATAACAATAACCAAAGAAGATGCAGCACCATGAGCGCCACCAAATCCGCCTCTCGCCACAACACCATTTTCTCTCAAAAACCAAAACCAACACCCGCCCCTCTCTTTCTCTCTAGCCCAATTAAGGACTAACAACCAGCTCTCCCTCATCTTTAAACACCAGAAGCTTCGCCATGTCTCTCCCCATTGTGGATTATTGAAGAAATCATTAAAAAGGGATGAATTTTGAACACAAATAGGAAGAGAAAGAAACAAATCTAAAATAGAGACAAATAAACTGCTTGTATGATTTTCTATGCTTGCAGGTAAGAATGGCCTTTATCGCCAACCCAGGGAGGAAGAAGAGGACTAACCATTCTAGATCCACCCATCTTTTTTGTTTTTACCTGTGGAGGTACATGGATTCACGTGCCAATAGTGAGGAGGAGGTGCCTGGTTCCACTCGCTACTGTTGTTCCAGCAGTTCTAGAATCTTCTAGAAGCTAGTGTGCTTCTTAATTTCCTAACAATCTTTTCCACTTGTTTCTTATCTTTGGAAGGATTATTTTGCCAAAAAAAAAAAAAAAAATTAATTTGTGTTTTTAAGTTGTTAAATTTTGAATTTTTATGATTTGTAAACATGTAAATTAAATGTGAAGTTTGTGAGTAAAGAAATAGTAAAAAAATATATGCCTGTGTGTTGCATTTTCTTTTTATTACTTTTTTTATTTTGTTAAATGGATGGGTAAAAAAAAAGATAAAAAAAAAATTAATTAACCAAATGTTTTAAAGGCATGCAACCAAATCCTATAAGTTTTTTTTATGTATATTTTTTAAAGAGAAATAAAATAATTTTTTTATATAATATTTTAAAAAATATAAAATAAATATTATAACTAATTTATGATTATTCATTAGAGTTTAACTAAAATATAAAAAATTCCATTATAATTAATTTATTATTAAGAATATTAGGCTACACCGAGGCTTGTAGCCTAACGGTGGCAAGGGTTTCCTTGCCTCTGCATCTTGGGTTCAAGCTTTAGCGTGTATGCTTGTCATCCCTACGGTGTCTTACCTGTATATTGGGCTTGTAGGATATTTAGTGGGTCTGGGAATTAGTCGTGGTGCGCGTAAGTTAGCCCGGACACCTTGGATTATGCAAAAAAAAAAAAAAAAAGAAATATTAGGACTTAGTTATAACCACGAAATAAGTAAGTCTAGGCCTTCGAACAATTGAGATTTACCCTAATAAGGTAAAGATTTTCTTACGAAGAGATATTTGTCTTGTATCTTAGATAAGATCAACAGACAAAAACACAATTTAAAATAACAATCAAATAACAATGCAATTTCTCTTTGGTAGGGTGTACTGGAGTAATGTATCTTTTCCTTGCACAACTAGTCTTTTACCCGAACTCTCGCAGATCGTTACATTTTTTAGTAACCATAACACTAGGTGGTGACTCATGAACTTTATAATCATAATTTTATGATTACATTCAAAATTGTTTTTTACCATTCTTAAGAGGCAAATTTGTCATTCAACACCATCCACATCATTACATCAAGGAATAGTATAATGGTTATAATATAGGTATGGTTGCCAAGTGAAAGGTTCAGTTTATAACGCCAATTTCATCTTTTTTTACTTCTCCCTCTCTCTTTCTCTTCCTCCCCTCCTATTTTTCATATGAGGGTTGGTTAGGCCTAGTGCTTGGCTAACATGCCTAGTTGGCCCTATTGCTAGCCATAAAGATCTTTTTTTGCTCATCATTTTCCCCCAAGTTAGTTTTAACTATATACATTAACAATGACTTCAAATTTGAGTATAGAAAGGAAAGGCTTGTAAAAACTAAACCTTAGTATATATCTCATCCATAACCAAGTTATGTGAACTAATGGTGAGAATTATGCCAAAACCTTGGTCCTTCGATTTTGAGATAATATTTGGCTTAGAATGGTAGCATGGTGTCCATGACAAGTGCAAAGAATATAATGATATAGAGTATTGGGCTGCATGTGTTGTTGTGTCTTGGTAAGACCTCGTGATGTAGCATTCCATGGTGGAGTATAGAGACATTGCCTTTTCAAAAAATTTCTAGCCTTAACTTGAATTGAGATATGACAATGCATCGTGCTAGGCTTGATGGAGCTTAGTTTTGTGCTTGCATTTATATGTTTGCCTATACTCGAAACTTTTATAAAATATGTCTTTTCTTAATATTCGTGTTATAAAAACATAATTGAGAAAATGGAGAACTAAAAAAAAAAGACACTCATATATTTAAGGATATAGAGATAAAGAGACAAATGAAGAGTAAGGAAATAGAGATTAACCATGGAGACAATATTAAGAGAAAAGTCTAAGATACAAAATATCAAGAGGATTAACAATGTTGAGAATAAAAGCCTTTCTTTTGGATAATAGGGAGCTTTGTAAGGATTTTTATTTTTTATTTTTAGGGTTAAGGATGTACTCAAATCTACTAATTAGTTGATTCCTATTTATAGAGATTCATTTATTTAGAATCCTATACTTCTTACATTCTTTTTTTGGAGGCAAATGGAGTTGTATTCTATAGATATCATATCATTCCTTTTTATTGTAGCTATTCCTTCGCCAACAGAGGACTTCATGGCTAAGTACTTGGTATTAATTACAACGTTAATTTCATAGAGAAATGGTCTTTCAATGATAGCTTTGTAAGTCAATTTTATTTTAATCACTATGAATTTCTATTTGAGTGAGGGACATTGATGGTGACTACCAATAGTTATTGGTAAGTCCATGGCACTATTTACTACCAAGCCATTGCCTTTTATCCCTATTAAAAAAGTTATTATTGGGATTAATTTAGAGGGATGTATACCCACCTCTTTCATTGCTTTTATATAGAGGAGATTGACAATACTAGCATTATTCACAAGCATTAGAGATAATGGTGATAATTACTATAACATCATCATGAGGAAATGATGTCCTTTTCCTATTTTTATGAGTAAAGATTATAGGCTCATGCTCTAGACTTAGGAGTTGTGAGGTCACCAAAACTTATTTTATATATGTTTTCTTAACTAGAGTGGAATCATCACCTATAGACATTCCAACTAGGATCACATTAATTTTAGATAAATTTTTGATAGGTGTGGAAATTATATTTTTTTTCATCTACTAATTCTTTTTTATTAAACTATTTTAGGTATCTTTTAACTATCAACCTTTTTATTTTTTTAGAGTATAACAATACTCGGTGTCATGACTCATGTCTTTATGGAAAAGACAATACTATAAGGATTGTGTATGCTAGTGTCTCCTTTTATTAGTGGTGAATAATGCATAAAGTTATTCCCTATTATGACCATAAACACCTATGTCCTTTTTCTTGATAGTGTTAAAAAGAGTTTTTATTAGCTCAAGATATACAATTTTACTTTGGACTACACCTCTAGGGTTGCTTTTGAATTCATGAGAGTCATAAAGGGGTCATTTGTGCTTTGAAGATTTTTCTATGTGTTTGTGAATTTGAAAGCATGAATGCTTTTATCTTAGTACACTTGCTTCTTCTACCTGGATATGGTTTTTTATAGCCTCCTTAACTTTTAGAAGAGTTCTATCCAATAATGCATATAGTCATTTCTACAGAGACTAGTTATATGACACGACCAAAAGATTGATGTCTTCTCCCAAGTACATGAGTGTTGAAGTAATAAATAACCCGGCAAGACCGGGGTCGAAACCACATAAGAGGTTAATTGTATAAATTATAAATAACAATACAACAACAACAATAACAACAACAACAACAACAATAATACTCATTACGTGGCGTTGTTATACCTGAGAATGGTCTAAAAGATCGGGTCATAGGTTTCCAGCCTATATACTGAATTTATGAAAAGATCAAAGAGATATATTATATAATATAAACAGAATGTAAATAATAATAATAGTAGTAGTAGTAGTAGTAGTAGTAGTAGTAGTAGTAATAATAATAATAATAATAAAAGAAGAAGATGAAGAAATTAATGAGAACTTTGAGATGAAAGATTAATGTAAGGATTAAACAATGATAAAAACAAATGTCAAGGTTAGAGGATCCACCAATGGTATTTCAAACAAGTATAATGTAAACTCTTATTACTCAATTTGAAAACCTCATACGGAGGAGGTTCCAATCGGATGATTTGTCATTAATAACTCATTATAAATTATTAACATGATCATATTAATTATCTTATTTACATAACACCAAACTTTTAAAATATTATCAGGAATTCATGATATTAACTGATGTTAACAACAAATCAAGTTCCTTTCATAGCCCAGGTGTAGGTAATACCATACGGTTGGGCTATGAGAGTGCCAAATATTTGTTGTACCAAGTGTTATACAACACAAATCTAGATTAACCATTTAACAAGCAAGGTATTAAGAATTAGTAAGATAAAAAGATAAGACATGTTAATATTAAACATTAAGGTCCATGTTGAGTTTACACCATACTTGTTCTTACACCATTAGTGTAACCTTTTCACATTGACATAATAAAATTAGCTAAACATAATGAAGAAGAGAAACATAAATAAACAAAATAAGAACATAAAGAAAATACAAGTTAACTAAGTAAAGGAAAGGAAATGAAAAGCATAAACAAGAAATTAATGAAAGGAAAACTTAAAAATTACAAAAAAAATATAAAGAGAGAAATAAAGAGCATGAACTTGATCTGAACAACCCCGCCCCCAAATGCATGGCAAATGCCTCCTTTTATAAGTCAAAATTCGGAATGATTGATTTGATGACTAATTGTTGAGTGGGTGGCCAACTTTTGACTTGGTGAAAATCCTTATCTTCTTGTCTAAATAAAAAACAAAAATGCTACCATCCGAACTAGGTCCACTTGTAAACATAAAAGTTGCAGGAAATTGTCTTAAAAATTCTGTGTAAAAATTTGAGGTCATTTGGACTTCTAGAACTCCAGATATGGGCCAAACACTGAACAGTATTCGGGCTGCAGAACAGATTTGGACTTCTCCGTTGTTGCTATAATTTGGACTTGAAAACGGCCTTCTTAGATCTTGATGAAAACATGAAAGTTGTAGGCCTATGTCTTACTAAATTTGTGTAAAAATTTGAGATCATTTGGACATCTAGAACTCGAGATATGACCCAATTACCGAACAATATTCCAATTTGGACTGCACCAACATCTCTTTTATAAGTTTGGCCCTCTCTTTGTCCTTTCAATTTCCATACTTGAACTCATCAATCAATCCTTTGATTTATGTGATAGGCCTGCATTTAAGATGAACATTTACCATATATTAGGGCATTTTATAGTATTAGACTTGTTATTATAAAACATGCTTTAGTTAAGGAGTTATTGATACTTTAAGTACAAAATAATGATATAAACCCTTGATAAATATGCACTTTGAAGTACTAATCATTATACATTCCACTAATTAGAGCCTTTATGGACAAAGGTTTGAGCAAGTCTTCTACCTAAAATATCTCTTAATTAAATCTCTATAAGCATTTTTTTCAAATCTTTATATTTAACTGTGGATTTCTAGATAAAAATATTGTAATTTATTATGTATAGATTTATTCTATATAGTATAGTGTGTGTGTGTGTGTGTGTGTGTGTGTGTGTGGGGTGGGGGGGTGTGGGGGGGGTTCTTTAATTCTAGAATTAGAGTAAGTTACTTCTAGAGTTGACGTTCAGTTTTGAACCCTTAAATATATTGTTGAAACGAGTATCACCTTTATAGCTAGGCCATGCAATTATTCCTTTTTAATTTTTGGCATTTTGCCTTGGGCACTGCTATGTATTTAATAAACATAATTCCCACTTCATTTTTTTCATGCTTTGTCTCCTTTTAAGTATGTGTTTAAATCTAAACCAAAGTATTTATATCTTAAGGTTTCTAGTTGTTTGTTCTACCCAATCTTTTTTTCATATAATAAGCACAAGCTTGTGTGATGTGCATCATGGGAATTATAATCCATCTCGTATAGCTAAATCTAATATGCAAGAGGATTTAGATGGTCCAATGACAAGAGCGAGAGCGAAACAACTACAACGGGCCTTGACGAATCAAATTGCAATGATTGAAGCTGCGTCGGAGTTAAAAATTAGCAATCAGTTTGAAATTGGTTTAAGGGTGCTTATTTGCCTACAATTGGAACTTGGAGATGGGAAAAGCCCTTAATGGTTCTTTTCATGTTGGGCTACTTGTATTTGGATTGATAATGCAAGTGAAGGAATTGACGCTGTTTACGGTCAGAACAGTAGATGGATTTGAACCCGAATTTGAAGTCATCCAATGCATGTGAAAACAAGATTTATGTAGGTAAAATTCAAGTTCAGAACGTGATCTTTCTATATTGTCCAACCATGAGTGCATTGGACTTTTGTGTCAAAAGTTATGGCTGTTTTAAATTTCGTCTGCATATGTTTTAGAAATGTCAATAAAAAACGTGTGCTAGTTAAATTTGTCTACTTGCTTTATTAAAAGTCTAGTTTTTAGGCTTGACTTCTGTCATGTTGAATTCACCTAACTTTGGAGGGATGTTCCAAAGATAAATATGTATCATAATATGAAATAAACACTTTTGGCCAAGATTTGAAAATTTAATTCAGAGAATTAAGAGTTATTCTTCTAAATTCGTTTTGTGAAGAACCCTACCTGACTTATCACTCTTCAATCACAAAGAGTGTGGCGTCGAAATCCTAGATTGATCTTTGTGGCATCCAGATCGACTTATCAAAGTATCATTCTAGTCTATCCTCCATCTTATTTACCTTAAATCACTACAATCCAGCCTAAATACCAAAAGAAAGACAACACAACCAGACCCATCCTTCATCCATTTTTATTAGAATCATTGTTGCCGATTTTCAAATCATTCACGGCACATCATCTGGTATCAGAACATCAGTTGCGATCTAAGACAAGAGCCAAAAACAACAACAACAAGAAGAAAGTTTTGCTAGAATTAAGGTTGACAGACTTAACTATGGCTGGAGATAAAGAAGATTTGCCAAGAGGGTTAAGTTTGGAACAGGCACAGGTCATGGGCTTACAACGATCTCATGCTGAGATTCGGGATAAGATGACTGGAATTCGTGAACAGTTAAATACCCTTATGCAAAGGATGCAAAGAAATAATTTGCAACCCCAACCGAGACAAGCACTTAGGGTGCCACGAAATGATATTACAGAAGCTGACGAAGATCCAAATGGGGATGATGAGGCTGATGATAGGGTCAGACCAAGAAGGCAGAATTATAAGATTCCACCGTTTAGAGGAAGTAGTTCACCTAAGGAATACTTGGAGTGGATTCAGAAGGTTGAAAAGGTGTTTGAATGGTATGAATATTCTGAAGAAAGGAAGTGCAAGGTGGCAGCACTTGAGTTTACAGATTATGCTCTTTTATGGTGGGAAAACGTAAAGATTTAGAGGAGAAGGGATGAAGAGGAGGAGATTGCAACATGGGCAACTATGAAAAGAGTGATGAAGAAGAGATTTGTTCCTGATTACTGTAAACAGGAGCTATACATCAGACTTCAAACTTTGCGACAGAGATCTTTGAGTGTGGAAGAGTATGTGAAAGAGTTTGAATTGCTGCTGATTCGATGTGAATTGATGGAACCTCAAGAGCAAACAATAGCTAGATTTCTTGGAGGGTTGAGGAAGGATATAGCTAATGTTGTTGAGTTACAACCGTACATCTTCCTTGAGGAAGTTATAAAGCTTGCAACCCGAGTAGAGAGGCAGCAGAGACGAGGAGGTGTCCGAACTAGTGTAACTATGTCAAGCGCGACAAGGGCTGTTTCTACGCCTACACGAACATGGAGCACACCTAAACGAGATGAGAAGGTGGAGTTTAGCAAGGGGAATACCAGTTCTGATTCTTTGAAGGGAAAGGAGAAGGTGACAGAACCTCAACACCCTAGGAGGTCTCGGGACATCAAGTGCTTCAAGTGCTTGGAACATGGGCATATTGCTTCGGAATGTCCAAATAAAAGGGTGATGATTTTGCATGGGGATCATGGAGAGCTGATCAGTGGAGATGAGGTTGAAACTGAAGACAAAGATGAGGTACAAGTGGCTGAACAAGAAGAGGATTTCGAACCAGTGAAGGGAGATTTGTTGGTTGTTCAACGGGTTCTGAATGCACAAATTGACGTTAGTGATGAGCAACGCGAGAACATCTTTCATACTCGATGTCAGATTCGAGAAAAGGTGTGCGGGATGATCATTGATAATGGAAGTTGCACTAATGTTGTGTCAACTACCTCGGTGGAGAAATTGGGTTTAAATACCCTTCCACATCCCAGACCCTATAGTTTGCGATGGATGAATGAGAATGGGGAGATTCGGGTGACAAAGCAAGTTCGTGTACCTTTTTCCATTAAAACCTATCATGACAAGGTTGTATGTGATGTTGCACCAATGTCAGCTAGCCATTTGTTGCTGGGTCGTCCATGGCAGTTTGATAAGGATGTGACCTACAATGGACGAAAGAACACTTATTCTTTTATGTTGAATGGAAAGAAGGTGAACTTGTTACCACTGAGTTCTCAACAAGTTAGAGAGGATCAGTTACGAAGCCAACAAAAGGAGGTGACATCACGAAAGGGGCTGTTGTTAGCCAAAAAAGGAGACATCAAACAAGCATTAGCCACAACAGGGATTGTTTTCATGGTCTGGGCAAAACAACTATTACAAGTAGAAGGATTGGACTTACCAAGACAGATTAAGGAATTACTTGAAGAATTTAAAGATGTGTTTCCAGATGAATTACCTAAAGGATTACTACCTATTCGTGGTATTGAGCATCAAATTGATTTGGTGCCGGGAGCTTCACTTCCTAATAGACCAGCATACAGATGTAATCCAGAGGAAGCGAAAGAGATTCAAAGGCAGGTCGGTGAGCTCTTAGAGAAGGGCTATGTGCGAGAATCACTTAGTCCATGTTCCGTACCTACTTTGCTTGTACCGAAGAAAGATGGTACCATGAGGATGTGCATGGACAGCCGTGCTATCAACAAAATAACAGTTAAGTATCGATTTCCTATACCCAGACTTGATGATTTGCTTGATGAGTTGCATGGTGCTGCATTGTTTTCTAAAGTCGATTTGATGAGTGGCTATCACCAAATTAGAATGAAAGAGGGAGATGAATGGAAAACAACATTTAAAACTAAACAGGGGTTATATGAATGGATGGTAATGCCGTTTGGGTTATCTAATGCACCTAGTACATTTATGAGGCTTATGAATCATGTTTTGAAGAAGTATATTGGGCTGTTTGTTGTAGTATATTTTGACGACATCCTGGTGTATAGCAAGACCTTTGATGATCATGTGAAGCATCTTAGAGTTGTGTTTGAGACTTTGCAAGATTCTAAGTTGTATGGGAAACTCACAAAGTGTTACTTCTGTAAAGAAAGTGTCGTGTTTCTTGGATATATTATCTCTAGCAGGGGAGTTAGAGTTGATGAGGAGAAAATTGAGGCAATTCGAGACTGGCCAAAACCTGCTAGTATCACTGATGTGAGGAGTTTCCATGGTTTAGCTTCTTTCTACAGGCGATTTGTGAAAGACTTCAGCTCTATTGTTGCTCCTATGACAGAATGCTTGAAAAAAGGGAAGGAGTTTAGATGGAGTGAAGATGCGCAGAAAGCTTTCGAGCTAATTAAGGAAAAGTTGTGTACAACTCCAGTTTTAGCACTTCCAGACTTTGCTAAAACATTCGAAATAGAGTGTGATGCTTTCGGGGTTGGAATTGGTGCTGTTTTGATGCAAGAAAAGAGGCCGATTGCATTCTTCAGTGAAAAGTTAAATGGAGCGTGTTTGAACTACTCTATTTACGACAAGGAGTTCTATGCTTTGATTCGGGCTCTGGAGGTATGGCAGCATTACTTGTTGCCTAAAGAATTTGTTATACATACTGATCATGAAGCCTTGAAGTATCTTAAGGGGCAAAACAAGTTGAATCGAAGACATACTAAATGGGTGGAGTTCATGGAGTCATTTCCTTATGTCATAAAGTACAAGAAAGGGCAAGTTAATGTGGTTGCTGATGCTATTTCTAGGAGGTACGCACTGATCTCTATGTTGAATGCAAGGCTGATGGGTTTTGAAAATGTGAAGGATCAGTATGCCAATGATTCCTACTTTACTAATGTGGTTGCCGAATGTGCAAAGGGAGCTTGTGATGGGTTCTTTATGCATGAAGGTTACTTGTTCAAAATGGGCAGAATGTGTATTCCTTCAGGTTCATTATGGGAGTTGCTTGTGCGAGAGGCTCATAGTGGTGGTCATTTTGGGGAGAAGAAGACTTATGAGCTGCTGAAAGAACATTTTTTTTGGCCCAGCATGTTACGGGATGTACACAAGGTAATTGAAAGATGTGCTATTTGCAAGAGAGCTAAAGGTAAAGAGAATGCGTGTGGACTTTATATGCCACTGCCTATTCCAGAGCAACCATGGATGGACATTAGCATGGACTTTATACTTGGACTACCGAGAACACAACGTGGGAAGGATTCAATAATGGTGGTGGTTGATCGATTCTCGAAAATGTCCCATTTCATTCCTTGTACGAAAACTGACGATGCAGTACATGTTGTTGATTTGTTCTTTCAAGAGATTGTTCGTTTGCATGGAATTCCTAAAAGCATTGTCTCTGATCGTGATACAAAGTTCTTAAGCCACTTTTGGAAGACTCTTTGGAGGAAACTTGGAACAAAGTTACTTTTCAGTACGGCATGTCATCCACAAACTGATGGACAAACTGAGGTAGTAAACCGAACTTTATCTTCTTTGTTACGAGCTATTATACATAAGAATTTGAAGAGTTGGGATACTTGTTTGCCGATTGTGGAGTTTGCATACAATCGTAGTGTGCATGGGCTACAAAATTTTCACCATTTGAGGTTGTCTACGGCTTTAATCCTTGTGTTCCTATTGATCTTGTTCATATTCCAATTGATGAGAGGACATCTATGGATGGAATTAGAAAGGCAGAATTGATGAAGAAACTACATGAGCAGGTTCGACTACATATTGAGGAGAAAACAACAAAGTATGCTAAACAAGCTAACAAGGGGCGAAAGATGGTCAGGTTTGAACCTGGAGATCTTGTTTGGATTCATATTAGCAAGGGAAGATTTCCAAGCAAACGTAAGTCCAAGTTGATGCCAAGAGCTGACGGTCCATTTCGTATTATAGAGAAGGTGAATGACAATGCGTATAAGGTAGATCTTCCTGTGATTACAACGTATCAGCTACTTTTAATGTGAAAGACTTATCTCCGTACTTGGATGATGATGACGATTCTGATTTTGAGGACAAATCATTTTCAACCCCGGGGCTGATGATGTGCATCATGGGAATTATAATCCATCTCGTAAAGCTAAATCTAATATGCAAGAGGATTCAGATGGTCCAATGACAAGAGCGAGAGCGAAACAACTACAACGGGCCTTGACGAATCAAATTGCAATGATTGAAGCTGCGTCGGAGTTAAAAATTAGCAATCAGTTTGAAATTGGTTCAAGGGTTGCTTATTTGCCTACAATTGGAACTTGGAGATGGGAAAAGCCCTTAATGGTTCTTTTCATGTTGGGCTACTTGTATTTGGATTGATAATGCAAGTGAAAGGAATTGACGCTGTTTACGGTCAGAAACAGTAGATGGATTTTGAACCGGAATTTGAAGTCATCCAATGCATGTGAAAACAAGATTTATGTAGGTAAAATTCAAGTTCAGAACGTGATCTTTCTATATTGTCCAACCATGAGTGCATTGGACTTTTGTGTCAAAAGTTATGGCTGTTTTAAATTTCATCTGCATATGTTTTAGAAATGTCAACAAAAAACGTGTGTTAGTTAAATTTGTCTACTTGCTTTATTAAAAGTCTAGTTTTTAGGCTTGACTTCTGTCATGTTGAATTCACCTAACTTTGGAGGATGTTCCAAAGATAAAATATGTATCAGAATATGAAATAAACACTTTTGGCCAAGATTTGAAAACTTAATTCAGAGAATTAAGAGTTGTTCTTTTAAATTCGTTTTTGTGAAAAACCCTACCTGACTTATCACTCTTCAATCACAAAGAGTGTGGCGTCGAAATCCTAGATTGATCTTTGTGGCGTCCAGATCGACTTATCAAAGTATCATTCTAGTCTATCCTCCATCTTATTTACCTTAAAATCACTACAATCCAGCCTAAATACCAAAAGAAAGACAACACAACCAGACCCATCCTTCATCCATTTTCATTAGAATCATTGTTGCCGATTTTCAATCATTCACGACACATCATTGTGTATCATTTATTTTCTAAAATTTCAGGATATAATCCATCTCTGACTTGGATATTGGTGTTTCATGAATATATCTTTTCACCATCTCAAAATAAGTTTCAAAATGTAGGTTATGTTGTTTTGAGTTTCCATTCACCTGCACGGTTGCTAACTCGAGGTCATGTCTTATTAAGCACTTATCTTTGTTTGAATTTAGTAGCAGATCTATCCCAATATGCTGAACCTGAGATTCCTTTTGTTCAATGGATTACAGGCACCAACCTGAACTCATCCAATAAACTTAGAGTTCATAGTAAAAACTAAGCAAAGTAGGTAATAAACATAAGCTAAACCTAGTGCTTTGAATGGCCACAAGCTTGTCAAACTACAAACTTCAGGTTACAACCAACACCTCTTTGCATCTTACTTGAACCATCTAGCTTTGCTCTTGCACTCCAGCATCCAAGTGGTGTGCAGTTACACTAGCTAAGCATCACCCTCTTCTATAAAATGGAACTTGGTCTTTGGTGCCTCGTGAACTCTATCTGAATATTGTTGGTTTATAAAGTGAAGAAAAAGGCTAATGGAATTCTTGCAAGGTTTCAAGTCTCGTGTGGTTGCAAAAGGCTTTCACTAACAGGAATGAATCAATTAGTGTGAGACGTTTAGTTTAGTGATTAAAACCCACCACAATTTAAGTTGTTCTTTGCTTGACACTCACTAAGGATGGACAATCCGACAACTTGGTATTTATAATGCTTTTCCTAATGGTGCTTTGGACGAGGAAGTTTAATTACATGTCCCAACCTCCTAGATTTATAAATTTTATTAATCCCTTTTATATGTTTAAACTTCATAGTTCACTAAATGGCTTGAAAAAAAAACCACACAAGGATTGGTTCTCTATGCTAAGTCCTATTTTTTGTTGCTCATGGTTTTGCTTCAAAACGGGGTGCCTCTTTTCTTGTTTAAAGTATTGCCACTGAGGTAGTCATGGGTAACTTTGTGAAATAACTAAATCCATTAAGCCTTAGTGAGCAACCACCATATATTCAGCACTATAAACTCTTTTAGTGGTTTCTGACCGAGCCACCAAGTTATGCGAAAACCCATTATGCTAGTTATCATATGGCTTGCAATATTTTTTTCACAATCTTTAATTTCACACTCGTAATTTCTTTTGAATCTGTACACAAGTACAACTTCTTTTATCGGTTCAACCAAGGATCGATCATTATCTAGTGATCCTACAATGTAGAAGAATTAATCAACCATAGAAAATATGATATAAATACTAGAGGAAGGAAAAGTGTAGATAGAGCATGACATTACTGAGGTATTAATAGTTAGTTTTATTGTGGGTTTCATGAGATAGAACATGATCATGTTAAATAAATACAGATGAGATTGAGTTTCTCTTTTAGTCTAAATTTGAGAAAATGGAAATAGATGGCTTAATATATTATCAAACAATAGTTCTGGTTTTGAATTTTAATGCATTTATGATTCAATGCATGTAAATTAGTTTTTTTTTTTTTTTATCTCTTTAAAGCCAAAACAGTCTTCCACTGTTGTTTGCTTTTTAAGAGTTTTTGAAAGTATGATAATGATTTTTAAAACAAAGTTAATACAGTTTAGTTTGAAGTAATTTTTTTTTAATCCAGGTTTCCAAATTCTCAGATTACAGAATTCGATTTAGTCATATAAAATCATTTTAATTCTCCTAGTTTAATTAAGGGCTCAGCATTAATTTATTAATTGCAGCTTTGATTTTGGTTCAGACTTTATGTGCTCATTCTCTGCAAGGAAAATATTGGATTGAGATTTTCTTGCTGCCCATTAGACAAGAACCAAGCATGAATGTCCTCATAGATTAAGCAATGGCCTACCATATCCTAGATTCATGTCGGATTCTCATTTCCTATGTACGTAGTGCAATTAATTGATTTGTTGGTGGTCCTGTCTTTATTGATACTTGCACGAGCAAGCATTGTAAGTGGCAACTAGCAAACGCAATGCTTGAATTCAGTGGGCAAATACTACCTATTGACTCTTGATAGATAATAATCTTGCTGGTCCTGTCTTAGATTCTATGTTTACATATATTTTTATATTTGTTATTTTATTAATGCATTAGTTGTTTTTTAGTTATTGTTATCTAGCATGTTTAATCTTACACTTAATGCTTTAATTACTCTTTAAACAAATAATATTAAAAGAAAGATCGAGAATATACTGAGGTTTCAAGGGAAAAAAAAAAAAAAAGCCTTTTAGAATTGGATTACACTACTGTCATATTGAAATTAACTAGTTGGACAGCATGTTATCAAGGGTGATTCAATATTTTTTTTAAATATGAATAGGAAAAAGAATGTAGTATTCTCAAAGTTATAATATATCATGTTCATGTTGTTTAAAATATCCAAGGAAATTTAAACAATAATGTGTTTGATATACAATTGAAATGATGTTTTTTTTTTTTTTTAATATATCATGTTGATGTTGTTTAAAAATTACAAAAATAATTTTTTTTTTCTGGGAGATTTACCAAATTAATGCTAGCTTAGTAACTTTTCAATACATACATATTTTTTTGGCATAATCACTACAAGATTTCACAGTTTTTTACCGACGGAAATATTCCGTCGGTGTGTGATAGAACTTTCATCGGTAAAGTATTTACCGACTATATTACCGACAGAATACTCCCGTCGGAATACCTTTTGTCGGTGATTCCACATTCCGTCGCTATATCGGTTGAAAATACAAAAAAAACTTTTACCGACGGACCGTGGCGCGCAAAAAAAAAAAGTTTCCTGCTTGAATATACCGACGGAATATTTTTCCGTCGGTGGTTATAAAAATTACCGACGACTAAACTCCGTCGGCAAAAGTGTCGTGATATTTTATACGACCGAATATTGTCGTCTGGTAAATACGTCAGTAATGTATACCGACGATTTGTTCCGTCGGTGATGGTCGGTGACGGTGGCAGACACTGTCCAATGCCGACGGAGTTTTTCCGTCGGTAAATCCCTGTTGTAATTGTTTTTTTTAATTGTTTTTTAATTATTTTAAAAAAAATATAAATTAATGGTAATACAAACCAATTATGCAAATAAAATTTATATTAAGCAACAAAAACTCAAAGTGAAATAATATTCATTACAAAATGAATGTGTTTCAAAAAAAAAATTAAACAAAATTTAAATGTAAATAATGTTTATTAAAAATTAATATAAAGGTGGAGGAGGAGGATGAGGGTTAGGTGGCAAAAAGGATTAGGCGCACATGTTCCACCTTGTTCATGTTCATGACCATTTACCGAAGCTTCATAGCCGTTCTTTGTTGTTCAGACTCTGCTCTGTGTTGTTCGTTCGTCAATCTTTGCTCTTCTTTGAGTTGTGTGTATGCCTCTGATAGGTGGTTGCACCTTTGCTGCAAGGCCACAAACTCCTTAGATTGGGAGCTCGATACAAATTGGGAGCTCCCAGCGGTTGAAGCAGTACCGGTCGACCGCAAGTTGGCCGCGGTAGTGTTGGAGAGCCCGTAAACCCGATTTTTATCGGGTCCACCTTGTTATAACCCAATTTTTGACCATTTTATTCTAATTATTATTATTATTTTATTTACTGAAACTGATAAAAAAAAATGATGATGAGAAAATAATAATGATGAAAAAATAAGTAAAATGAAATAAATGAAAGATGAATTAAAATTTGGGTTAATGGCAAAATGATTGAAAGTTTTGGGTTTTAATTAAACTTTGAAATTAATTTAATTAAGTTTGGAATTAATTTAATTAATCCAATTAAGGGTTTAATTGGAGAATTGATAAGTTTTGAGATTTAATTAAGCTTGAAATTAATTTAATTCATCCAATCAAGGATTTAATTGGAGAATTGATAAGTTTTGAGACTTAATTAAGCTTGGAATTAATTTAATTAATCCAATTAGGGGCTTAATTGGAGAAGTGATAAGTTTTAGACTTAACTGGACTTGGATTTAATTAAATTAATGAAATCAGGGACTTAATTGAAGAAATATTAACGTTTGGGGCTCAAATTGCGTAATTAAAATCCAAGGATCACATTGGAAAAGGCGCTCAAATGCAGGGGGGCAATTACAGTTTAGACCAGGGGCTAAATTATAAGAATTTTAAAACTGCATGGGCTAAAACGTAAAATGGCCGTTTTTATCTCCCAAACGGCGTCGTTTTGAAGACGTTGTCAGTTGTTGTTGTTCTTCCTTTAAGCCAGTAGCCGTTGCCGCAGTAAAGGAGGCAGAACGTTGCAGCAGTAATGGTCGTCCGTTGGCTTCAGTTATGGCTGCCTTAATGGTGGTCTACCCTCAGCCTACCGCCCGTTACCACCCGTAGAAGCTTATATAAACGAGAGCAACACCGAGAGCAAGGGCTGGTTGGAGAGTTAGAGAGAGAGAGAGAGAGGGACGAACAAAAACCTGAAACGAGATCAACCCAAATAGACCAGAGGGACTCCTAAGTTTTTTTGTTAATCCCATACCAGAAGTGAACGTTTCCCCTTACCAGTACCGGCTTCAAAACAACTGAAACCGAAACAAACCAAAGGAGAATAGAGGGATTTTGAAAAACAGAGCACGGGAGAATTTTACAGAGGAGCAAAGAAGAAGCAGAGGGCAGGAAAGCAGAGGTAGAAGGAGGGTTTTCGGTTTCATATCAACGGGCGCCACCACTGATTTGAGACCAAAACGTTAACACTCCGGCGGAGTAACTTTGCAGCAAAGAACAGAACGCACGCAGAACAGAGAGAACGAAAAAACACAGGGAGAACGAACGGACAACCAGAGTAGAGGGAGACGAACGACGACCGAGAGAAGAAGAAGCAGAGGCAGGAAAGCAAAGGGTAGAAGGAATTCCAGTTTTCCAGCGAGGAACGCCTTCACTGATCTTCGCCCAAAAAAAACGCTAACGCTCCAGAAGAGCAATCTGCAGCACGGTAAGCTTTCTTTTCCTTTTCATTCTTTTTGAATCTTCAGCGCATTTAGCACTGTGCGAAGTAATTAATTTACCTTCGCACTGTGCCCATGCACGCGTGAACAAGTTCACGCGTGCTTTGCCCAGCTGGGTCCAGCCCAGCCCCCTATGGGCTGAGCTGGGCCCAACCCAAAAATAAAATATATGATGGGCTGGGATCGGCCCAGCCCAGCCCCAAAAAATAAAAAAAATAGAAAAAATACAAAAATAAAAAGCAGAAAAATAAAAAAATAAAAAATATGTATGCATGAATAAAAATAATGTAAATTTATTGGTTTATTCACTGACGCCAGAGTCAGGAATAAAAATACCAGTTTAAATTTATATTATTTTTATTCGTTTGTATTTTTATTTTGTTTAGCTAGAAAGATAAAAAAAGTGTGCATGCGTAAAAAATAAATTTATTTTTATTTATTTATTCACTGGCGCTAGAGTAGGGAATAAAAAAATATATTGATCTAATTTTTGTCGTAGCTACGAATTTTTACCAACGCCAGAGTTGGAATTATTCGAGCTCGAATATTCACTGGCGCCAGAGTCAGGAATATTGTAAACAAATCATCACAGCATAAATTAATAAATATTTAGCAATTTAAGACAAAACCAACAATGCAGTCTGCCTTAGGCAGAACGTTTAAGGGGTGATAATATCTTTCCTTTTACGTAACCAATCCCGAGTCATAAAATCTCTGTTGACCAGTTAGGTTCCTAGTGACCATAATACTAGGTGGCGACTCCTCAAACAAGACATTTTTTCCTAAAAGAACCGGATGCCAGAATCTGTTCTTTTTCCATAATTCAAGAGAATTAATTTTTAGGGCCGCCGAGATGTCGGGTGCGACACACTTGATGATCCAGCCTCCATCCACAAATCCGGATCGAATTCCAGATGGGTCGATGGATCGTCCCTGTATCTCTCCCTCAACCGATTATTATAGGTCTCCTGAAAAAAAAATCATCATATTCAATTCAATAAACATAATAATAACTTACAAAATAAAATGGTTGAACAAACATACCACAAAATGTTGAGCATGGTTGTCAACGAACTGTTGCGTCCCCTTTTAGCGGTCATGACTTCGCACGTGCGTCTCCACAAACAGCTTCATAGGGCTCGGCTCACGTCCAAGAGACGTAGCCTATAATGAAAAAAATGTATTAACAACAAATTAATTGAACGATATATTTCATTTAAATTAATCTTACCATCCGTTTTGCATGTGCGGAAAACGGAACGGAGCCGCCGGTGTGCGTTGTCACCGAGCCATGAATTGGTCGATTCCGGTTGCCAGCACCGGACTGTGAGCGTCGAGTGAACCGCTCAGACGTCACGTGCTGAAGATAGTGCGGCCATATATCTTTCGGGATGTATATTGGTTTGAAATCCCTCCAAACCGCAACATCGTTCTAGCCTTGGAACCCCTTATCCCTTGCTGTTTTTTTTGCTTTTTTCTAGGTGTCATACCAAAAATCACGCAACCTAATTCACGCACGAAAAAATTACATTTCGAAACATAAATAATTATGTAAAAAAAAGTCGTATTGTTTTCGATGTTACCTAATTGCCGCGTGATTTTCCCACACCCTCGTCACAACAGTGTCATGTTCATCGTCCCAGTAGAATCAATGCTGTATATAAAAAAATAATTTTTTAAAATGTTAATAATTTATTTACAATTATAACTAGAATTTATTAGAAATAAGCTGAAAATTATATATTAACACGAACCTCAAATCTACGAAACCATGCATTGATTTGAGGCATCCATTCAGGATGTCTGGATATCTGACTCCATTGAAACAATGGAATCTCCATCGACGCTTTAAACGCCGATGATATTACTCGGGTGGCCTCAATGTTTGTGAACCTGAAAAGAAATGAAATTAATTTGTGATTACTTCATAAATTATGTTTTACTTTTTTTTTATATATATAAAAAAAAACTAAAAACCTTAACAAACTTACATTGAAAGATCGTCCTTCCACTGTGCCTCGTACTGGCGGGTAAATTGATTTCGCTTCGAAGGCACGCCGCTTCTGCGATGTGAAACATCGCTGGAAAAGGCAGCATCGGTTGACGACGTAGGTGGTGTAGGTGCCTCTTCTTGAGAGGCACCTAAGGAAACATCATCATAGCTGCTAGACGAACTTGATTCGACTGGACGTGAACGACCAGCTCTGGTTTTCATTTTGCGCATCTAAACAATTTTATATTAATAATTGTATAATAAAATTCAAAAGTTAAAAAAAAATCGGCAGCACCTCCCCTATACTGGATACTACCCAAATTCACAAACCTGCAAATATTAACAATAGCCACAACCAATTGAACCAATCTATACTAATTATTCCAACATATTCAACTATTAATCCTAAGATAAATTCAACGTTAACAATTACAATTCACAAATTAATCAATAATTATATTCAAAACAATAAAAAATATGACAAAAAATAAATTCAATAATTCAATAAATTGAACAAATTATAATTCAACAAATTAATCATTACAATTCAACATTAACAATTATAATTCAACAAATTAATCAATAATTATATTCAAAACAATAAAAAATATGACAAAAAATAAATTCAATAAATTCAACAAATTATAATTCAACAAATTAATCATTACAATTCAACATTAAGAATTATAATTCAACAAATTAATCAATAATTATATTGAAAACAATAAAAAATATGACAAAAAATAAATTCAATAAATTCATCAAAATTATACTTCAACAAATTAATCATTATAATTCAACATTAACAATTATAATTCAACAAATTAATCATTATAATTATGACAACAAAACAATAAAAAATATTCAAAAAAAAACCTACATCAATAAAAGGAACGAAATATACACACCATAATAATGTGACAAATTCAAAACTTTATCTACATTACCAAAAAAAAACACCAAAATAACAAAAATAAAAACAACTAAAAATAAATTAAAAGTAAATAAATTAAATTGGAAATCGATAATTATTCCAACAAACACAATTATTAATTCTAAGGTAAATTCAACATTAACAATATTAATTCAATAAATTAATCAATAATTATATAGGCAATACAACAATAAATTATATTCAATAAATTAAAAAAACATATAGACTAACAATTAAATTAACAAATATTCAACAAATTCAAAAAATTCAAAAAAATTCAAATATTCAACTTTAACTAATTCTAAGTTAAATTAACTAATAACAATTCTAACAACACAACAAAAAAAAAATATTCAAAAAATTCAAAACAAAAACCTACATCAAGAAAAGGAACGAAATATACATACCTTAATAATGTGTCAAATTCAAAACTTTATCTACATTGCAACAAAAAACACCAAAACAACAAAATAAAAACAACTAAAAATAAAATAAAATAAAATAAATTAGAAAAAAAACACATACCTTTTAATATGATGAAGATTTACAACACCAAATCTTGCTAGAGATTAAAGGTGAAAGTGTTTAAGGATTGAGGGGAAAAAAATGAAAAATCTGAGGTGAAAAACGGAGGAGAAGCGAAGCGGCGGGGAGAAGAAGAAAAAATGAGGCAAAGTGGCGGGGGCTGGAACTTATAGGGCAGTTTTACCGACGGACTCACCGACGGAATTAATATCCGTCGGTAAAAGGTAAAAAATTCCGTCGGTAACAGGTCAAAAATCCATCGGTATTTTTTGAATTTCGCCCCGAATTTTTAAAAGCCCTCCATATTTTTTGCAGTCCGTCGGTGATTCCGTCGATAATATGACAAGTTCAGAGGCGCATTAATTCACACACTTTGGAAATCACGCGGTCCGTCGGTAATATGTGTGACCGAAAAATTACCGACGGACCTATTCCGTCGGTATTAGCGTCGACAAATATGTCAATGAATCCGTCCGTCATTGTGGCATTTTGTTGTAAATATTTTTGAACTCTCTGTGAGATACCGACGGACTATAATCCGTCGGTATTCCCGTTGCTGATTGTGGCATTTTGTTGTAAATATTTTCGAACTCTCTGTGAGATACCGACGGACTAGAATCCGTCGGTATACCCGTCGTTGAGTGTGGCATTTTGTTGTAAATATTTTCAAACTCTCTGTGAGATACCGACGGACTATAATCCGTCAGTGTATGTGTCAGTGAAGCCGTCGGTAATGTCGTCGGTGTTGGTGGCATTTCGCGTAATTAATTTCGAACTCTCTGTGAGATACCGACGGATCACTATCCGTCGGTATGAACGTCGGTAAGATTGCATGATGCAGGAAAAGTTGTCTTTGTATTGCCTGTTTACCTTCCTGCAGAAACTTAACTGATAAACTGTCCATCACATAAACACAATAACCACATTGCTTAAACAGTAAATATTTTGTTTTACAAAATACATCATCTATAATCTAAATTACATGAGACAAATGTTTTTACATAGGACTTCATTTTCATAATTAGTCGGAATTTTCTTCTTCTTCCTCATCAGTTGAATTGTCATCATCTTCATCGCAATCTTCAATATGGATATCATCTTCTTCATCCCATAATGGTTCGTCAGAATCTTTCAACAAATCAAAAAACCTAGCTGCCTCTGCATTAGGTTCTTCTTCTACGATTGGACATTGATTAACATTATCTTGATTCATTCTCATTGCATCCATAACCATGTTTCTGTAAGGATTAGTGTTGTCATTTGCCGCTTCATGCACGTTGCTAGCACTAGAAGTTGACCCAACCACCGTTTCTCCCATTCTCCTATTACTAACAAATACCTCTCCATGTGCATACCAACACTCGTAATCCTCCACAAACCCTTTGTGTAGAAGATGCATCATTACAACATCTGGATGCAGATACTTTTTATTTTGACACTTCCTGCATGGACACCTAATACCGCCTCCAGTAAAATTTCTGGGAATAGATGTTGCGAAATTAATAAAACCCTGAACCCCGTTACAATAATCCATCCTCCGCAATCCTTGGGGTGAATCTAGATACATCCATGAACGATCATCCATGACTTCTATCGAACCTCTATAAAAAGGACCCATTAAGTAAGCTCTTAATTATTTCAAAACATAACATGTAATTCGGTAATTCTACAAATTAAGTTTTAACAATTTTCAAACAAATACAATCTTACAAAATCTAAAACAAACCATAACAAGTATAAAATTATATATTCATATACTACAAGTTTGTTTGAGAAATAAGAATAAAATATGTACATCTACTAAAAAAAAATACATATACTAAAAAAACAATAAAATTGACATTTAAATGTTAAAATTTTGAAAGATGGAATTACTTACAAAAAATAATAAAATCCGTCGGTAAATTAGAACACGGATGTTGTGACCACAAAACTTCAAGAAATACAACTTGTTGTGCTAAGATGAGGAAGATTTTTGTTTTGGGGCGAGGGGGGGCTGGTTATTTTGCAGATGGGGAGGGTTAGGATTAGGAAGAAGAAGGAGAAATGGGGGAGGAGAGTGACAGCAGAGTGGCCATATATTCACTTTTACCGACGGACTTACCGACGATTTTGATTCCGTCGGTGAATCTGTCGGCGAAACCGTCGGTACTTCTGACGGGCAATCGACATGTCACCGCACGGACCTGCTATTCAAATCCCTCGGTGATTCTGTCGGTATTTTTAACTGTGCACCGGTCACGTCACCGGTACGGATCTGGCATTTCAAATCCATCGGTGATTCCGTCGGAAAAATCACCCGCCAAAATCTCCGCACCACCTACCCGCCCTTTTTTCATTAATTCTGAATTTTCTGTCGGTAATTACCGACGAATATTGGCCGTCGGTGATTTCGGCCGAAAAATACCGACATAAAAAATTCTGTCAGTATGTCCGTTGGTATTTAACGAATTTCTGGTGGTGAATGTCTTTGTTTTAGATGTTTATTTGTTCTAGAAAAATAACCATAGAAAAGAAAGAGAATGGTAACAATTAACTAGCTAATTTAGTGTGACTAAGAAATTTCATAGAAGTTACTACATTGTTGGAACTTATTTTTAGATCCTTGCACAAAAATAAAAAATAAAAATAAAAATATATAAATATATAATTAGAAAAAATTAAAAAAATAATAATAGCAGTAGATACTGGAGCATTCAGAAAATAGTCAGAAAAATTTATTAAGAATGTTCAAAAATACAAAGATTAAAATTTTAACAATATATAGTTGAATGATGAGAGCCATGTTGAAAAAAATATTACAATTTGAGAAGAAAAGTCTAAAATTAGATGGTTATATACTCAATTAGATTTTATTAAAGGTTTAATTGAATTTATAGAGGGTTTGATTACAAAAAAAAAATTTAATATAGAAAAATAATCATAGAAAAGAAAGAGAAGGATAACAATTAACTAGGTAATTTAGTGTGACCAAGAATTTTCAAAGAAGTTACTTGCTACACTACTATAAGGTTTATTTTCAATGTGTCATAATTTACCTAAGATTGCATTTGGTAGGGAGTTAAGAATTAAAGGTGTTTGGGAGTTTAAAATATAATTAATACGTAACAGCAGGTCCATTGAAAAATTAAATTAAATGTATATAAATTGAGGTTAATTGATTCATCTATCCTTATATATTAGGTATATTCTCTCATATAGTTTCTTAAGAATTTTGTGCTCTCACATATCCTTTTATATTCATATTTTTTTCTCATATATCTTATTATTTTTTTAGCATAAATGTCCTTTATATTATCAAATTTAATTTTTAAATTTAATACATAAAAAACTAAAAAAAACAAAAAAAAACTTCAATTTTTTTTAAACAAACAAGAAAGTAGAAACACTTTAAAAACCAGGAAAAAGAAATCTAGAAATATAAACAATTGAAACTTCCAAAAAGAAATTGAATGACTCACAAAAAAAAAAAAAACTAATAAAAAATTAAAAACTTTTTCCTGCAAAACTTATTTTATTGTCATATACAGCTTTTATGAGGCTTTATGGTCATGGCTCTTTCATTTTTTAAAAAAATAATTTACAAGTTATTTTAAATTTCTTTCTCTATTCTTTTTGCTTTTTTATCTTTTCTCTATTTTTTATAATTCAAATTACTTTAAAGTTTTTGAAATAATTGTTTTCTTTTTGAAATAATTATTTTAAATTTCTAGCAAAACTTGTTTTTCTATGCATTTTATAAATTGAAAATTATATGTATTAATAATTATTAGAAACGTTTGGGATTCTAATCAAGATTGAGTCATATAAATTGAGACAAAAATCCATATTAAACTAAGTTTTTTTATATATATATATATATATCCTTTCCAGAGTCATATTTATCCATGGAGTGAGTTCTAGTTGATGATCACTGGTATGAATATCTCAACTATGATAAAAAGAGAAGGTATTGTTCTAAAAAAGTTGATACCATAAATTTTTATAGGAATTACATCTCTCTGTCATATTATTTAGGCTGCTAAATCACAACTTAAAGATCAACATTCCAAACAGCACCTTCTCCTTCCCCACAAGAATCATGCACTTCTTTCATCCTTCTCACAGAGTTGCATATTCCGCTACACGACCAGTCGAAGGATGCCACGCATACATTCCCCGCCTGTGCTTTCCATTCACAATCTAAAAACCAAAATAATGTCGTCATAGAGGATAGCAAGGTTGTATATAAAGTTATATATTAGTGAATGCTTGGGAGTGTGTTTTATTTTAGTTGCTTTTAAATGATTTTGATGTGTTAAAATTAAAAATAAATAATAAATTATTTTAATATATTCTTAAATAAATAAAAAAACTTTACACCGTATCACACAATTTTGAATAATATTAAAATTTATCCTTGAATAACAATATATATATAAAATATGAACATTTAAGTGGATTTAATAATCTACCTTTTCCTATCCTAGCAAGAAAATTAGAAATTAGAAATGAGAAATATTGATTTAAATCCTTTTTTTATTTTTGAATTTATTTTTAAATATGTTATGCTTTGTGATGTGAAGGAATTGGCAGATTGACTGCTGGAAAATATCAACACGGTGAGAAAGGTTGTGTGGTTGATTTGTATACCTGGAGGAGTCCCACAACACATGGAACGTTCATCCACGTGTTCCACTTCCAGGCCTAGAAGCCAAGAGCCCAAAGAGACATCTTCATTGGCATATCGATGCAATATGGGCCTGCCAAAATATTTCAATATCGTTATCTTACTCTGACTTGAGGGCAAAAAATGAGGAAAACATAGCTTTGGAACTTGGTCTGCGGGTCAATTCAGAACTGAAACCAGATCGAATTAAAAAAAAAATAGAAAAAAAAAAAATTCAGTGTCACCTGACAGGTTGACCCTGCAAGATCTAGCCGCAAACCCGTTGACTTTTAGTTTTTTTTTTTTTTTTTACTAAAAACAACGTTGTTTTGATTTAAAAAAATTTAACCCGGCCAACCCAGCGACCCGGTCAAAACCTGATGACCCGGTCAAAACTTAGAATCCGGGTCTTAGATCGGGCTAGCCATCGGAAAAGTGATGCTTTTGGATATGGGACTCACGAGTTGATGGAGATATAGGCAGCAAGATCCTTAGAGATGGCATAGAGTTGGCCTGTGGCATGCCTGAAGTACTTGTTTCCATCTTCCCCAAATTTCCTGTACTCCGGCTCATAGTATTTGTCCTCTCTGCCGAGAAAGAAAATTGCAATTTCACTTGAGGCCAGGAAGAAATGAAAAAAATATGAAGTGAAATCTGCTAAATCTACTAGAGATAGAGCCTGGCGTCATGATTCAAGTTCTCGATTAGGGTGCCGGATTTGCTGAATCAAGCACATTTAATAGCAAAAATAAACTTACTTTTGAGAGAGAACTGGTCCAGACTTCATGCATCCGATGTAGATCCTAGGTTTGGACCGGTATTTTGCTAGTGTACTCGTTAGCATGCCTACAGGACACATGGAACATGATATGATTAGAACAGATTTATTACCAGTACATAAGCATGTTCCTTGTTAATTTCTAGTCACGAAAATGTTGGAGAATTGAGGCATAGGTGCGAATTACCTAAATTGAGATGAACATCATCATCCACCTTGAGGTAGAACTCAGCATCCCAAATTGAAACTGCTGTGGAAAAATACAATCTTGTTTTGGTAGAGAGCTCGTGGTATCCTTCAACATGCTTGAGTCTTAGAAAATCCTTATGTTCTGCGTCCTCTGAGTCTACTGCTCTATCAAGAACACCACCAGGTGTGGCACTGTGTCCAATCACAAATCGTATCACAATCCCTTTTTCTTTCTCCAATTTCCTTAACTTTTCCCCTGCATTAATTACACACATCTTTAGTAATTTACTCGGTAATTGAGAGTTATTAGGTGAATCAAATTATGTATTACACATGCATGGTGGATTGGTAATTAATATAAATTATGATTATTGACCTGTTTATTTATTTATCTTTGTATACAATACTTCCTTCTTACAGTAAATTTTTTGTATCTCAATTGATTCTCAAAGTGTTTAAAATCTTCGTGTTGATGGATTCGACCAAAATCCAGGGAGCAAATCCCTTCAGACTCTCAGTTGAGATTTGAGTTAAAATTTGGAATCTAGTTTGGGGCTTGCCTATTTTAGTGCCCAAATGTTAAATTAATTTTTCAATTGCATAAACTCTTCGCCTTTTTTTGGCCAAGTACAAGAAAACCGCTTTAGAATATATAGGAGCTCCAAAATTACTGGTAGATTCCTGCGGTGACTTGACAATTTTTTATTTATTTTGATTTTTCTTGAGTTGATCTTTCTGTGACTATACATCAGCCATGGAATGTGAGCTCTAATGCATGCAGTATATAATAGCCGAAAATCAGCAAATTCAACGGGTCTGTTCTTTCTAAATTAATGCAATAAATTAGGAGGTGGTGGAGGGAGAGAGGACCTTTTGGCATCCAAGTTTGTCGAAGTGAGTCCCGGCGTTTTCTGCTGCTAAATGCCGTATTAATGCCAATGACAACAAAAGCTTTCTGTAAAGTGTGATTAGCAAGCTTTTCTAGTGAATAGTGTTGCCCATTTGACTGAACTGTTCGAGCTAAAGCCAATTCCATCTCTAACGTGGACATTGTGCTCTCAAGAGATCTGCGTTGTTGCACGAGAGGAAAAATATTTAAAATGATATTGCAATTCAATTGTTTCTTTAAAAATTAAGAAAGAAAAAGTAAGGAATTAACTCACTTTATAGCTTCATGGGTTTTTATGAACCTCTCCCATAACATCTCCAGGCTTTCCTTCAACCAATTTCTGATTAATGTGTAAAAGAAATATATATGTGATCTTGATGCATAAATTTAAAGCACAATTTTATTCAATTTTAGCTAAATAATAATAATAATTGATAACCCATAGTTTAGTTCATGATCAACATGCCCCCAGACATAAATTGAAAGTTATATCGTTATTTGGACTGCCCAAATTTATTATGTCATACATCCTGAGCTGATTTTTTTTGTTTTTGTTTTTACATCTAAGCTGATATTGTTTTACATATATATAAATCTATTTAATTTATATTACAATAAGGATTTTGTTTTCACACAATTTTTTGTTGAATATCATTCCTTTGAAATTCGTGATGCATGAATTAATCACATGAAAATATATATGATAGTAATTAATGATAATTTATAGGTAGCTTTTTTTATTTTTATTTTTCCCAATTTTAAGGGAAATAGAACTCTTAGGTTATGGTGTTTAAAGTGTGAACAACCAAACTTACACGCTTGGGATCACAATCTTGTTTCACTTCTTGCAGCTTGGTGACATGATGAGGAATTACTGCAATCCTATTATCCTTAGCCCGAGAAGGATGAGTCCAATTCTGGTTGGTAAAGAGAGATCCTGCAAGAAAGCTTGCAATGCATAGAACAAAAATGGCTTTGGCTGAAAATGGCTTCCCTCTCATTTTCTTCGACTGATTTTCAGGCTGACAGTGCCACGATACGACAACGTCTCGCAACCCCACGATCAGCTTCTTCACCGAAAGAAGCAATCTATTGTCTACAGCCTAAATGAGTTGAGATTCATAAATACAAAGTGTTAGAAAACCGAAATCTATTCTAATAATTCAGCTATATGAACCCATATTTATAATGTTCTTACAACAATTGATCAGCAAATGACTTGGGCTATACACAGCCATTTAATGCAAAAAAGAAGAGTAAGAAACTTGGCCGGTGCTCCTACCTGGGTTGCTCCGTAGCAAGTACATGATTTGAAAATGTGATGCTGAGCATGTGTGAATTGTGATGTTTCTAGTGAATGACAGATGGTTAATTAACTGTTTGAAATTATCTTTTCATTTTCAAGAACAGAAAGAGTAAAGTTTTGAAATGTAAATACCATGTGGAATTTTCTTCGATCCATGTGTTAGTGTCACAGTCTCAGCCTCCATGCCATATGCTAGACCAACCCTATGAAGAATCTGATACCTCTAAAATCTAACCCTAATGATTATTCTACTTTCGACAGTATTTACATATATATATGCTGATGGGAGAGCAGGATTTTATAATAATGGCTAGCAAAAATCAGCAAGCTTTTGACAGTAAAATTAACAAAATCTCAGAAAAGAAGAAATATTCTTGGAGACAAGGGCTGTATAATATCAAAATTAATTTAAATTGAAAAACAGGAAATTATAACTTAAATAGAAAAAAAAAACTTTGGATTTACCTATTGAAGAATGCATGATCATTGGATTACGACTGCTAGGAGTGAAGATGCTTAGTTATGGAATGCCAGTTTGCACTCTCCACTCCCTGCTCTGTAGTACAAGTATTTGATAATCAATAGCACTATTTATGAGCCTGCATATCTCTCACTCTTGTTAGATGGATGGTTACGTTTGCAAGTATGGCAGTTCAATCATGTGACTTTCATGTTTCAACAAACTGTTTTGTCATAATTAGCAGATAAGTGTATTTTTCCCCCTATATTTAATGAAATTTTTATTGACAACATTGTCGTGTTGTAAGAGAATATTTTTTTAATTATAAATGTATTGTTTCTCATTATTACAATGAGAAAGTTCTAACTAGAAATCATAAAAAAAGCAAAAAATAAAAAACACAATACTTGTTGAGTTACGTCAAAGAATCAATTTAACCTAATAATTTAAGTTTTTGGGTTAAGATAATTCTTTGATATTGTATCAAAACTTTGATGATTAAGTGATTACGAGTTCAAATCTTATTATCTTTATTTATTTAATAAAAATTAAGCATAAAGTAATGTCAGTTTATATAAATTTCAAGCCCAAAGAGTTTTTTACTTGAAAAAATATATTAGAGAATAATATAAATTATATTTTAAAACTTCACCTAATAATTTAAACTTTTTAATTAAGATGGTTTTTTCCCAAGTTACATCTCAATACATGCATTTATATAATTTGAAGAAAATTCGTTGCAATAAATTGAAAAGAACGGAAAGAGTTGAGATACAGAGACGTGAGGTTTAAAAAAGAAGAAGAAGAAGGAGGGAAAGACATCTTAGTTGGGCAAGAGCCCATACTAACATTCTAACCATTTTTACGTGCCTGATTTGGAATGTCAACCATATCAAGAGGACCGGTGTTGGAAAGCACTATATCCACGTATAGTTATTGTACCATATGATGGGAAGCACTTAATTATCAAAATTAAACGCAAGGTGCTGATTGTTGATATCCAATTTTTTATTCTAATTTTGTAAATTGTTTTGAAAAAAAAAAAAAACAAAAAATAGCAAAAATACAAAAAAAAAATCTAAAAAATACATTCTTGATATAATTATGTTGTTTTCAGTGCCTTTTCCAAATTGAGAGACCAAATTGTTTTTTCAGTTACTTGGTCACCAAGTTTGTTTAGAGACCAAGCAATTGAAAATAACAAATTTGTTTTGCTTATAAATAAGTGGTTGTACTGATAAAGATGATAAAGATAAGAGTCATCCTATTTGAATAGGAGGACCTGTATAAAGGAGGGTGTCTTATCTTGTATTTGAATCCCATGTAATTTATATCTCTTGTAACAAACGTAGGAAACTGGTCTTTGTATCAGATATAAACACTGGGGTTATATAAGACAAAAAACAAAATGTATCTGGCAAGTTTTTCTAGAATTCCTTCATGGTATTAGAGCCAATTATAGCTAACGCTTATGTCAATCCTATGGCTGCTATCATATACGCTTCTTTTCCTTTCGCTGCTTTTCATCTTCTAGCTCAAGTTATCGCCATTAAACTTGATGGAACTAACTTCCTTGCCTGGAGTGCTCAATTAATTCCTTTGTTTTGAAGCTATGGTCTTATAGGAATCGTTGATGGTTCTGAACCTAGCCCTCCTCAATTTTCCAGTGACGAACATAAGACCCAAGGTACTCGTAGTTCTGCTAATGTGATTTTGCAATATAAAGATCAAACGGTACTTGGCTGGATTATTTCTTCTTTATCTGCTACGGTGGTTTCCACCATTTATGGTCTGGAGACCTCTCGGCTTGCTTGGCAAGCTCATGGTGCAAGATTTGTTGCGCCTTCAACTTCACAAATTTCTCTTATCAAGAGGAAGTTACAATCCTTACAACAAGGCTCCATGTCTTGCCAACAATTTTTGGATGAAGTCAAGTCCTTTGCTGATAAACTATCTGCTGTGGGGAAACCTGTTGATGATTCAAATTTACTTTTATATGTTCTCAATGGTCTTAATTCCACTTTTCATTCTTTTGTGACAATAAATATGTTGCTTGCTAAGGAGAAGTCTATGTTATTCTCTGACTTCCATGCAGAGTTGCTGAATTATTATCTTATGCAAAAATTCCACAGTCAATCTATTCAACCTGAGGCAGGACCATATGCTTTGTACACGCATAAAAATGGTTCCAAACCTGGATATCAACACAGCATCAACAAATCATGTTTCTCTAGATCTTCCAAACACCCTGGTATTTCTTCTTCTCAGTTTCAACAATCGTTACCTCACTTGCCATCTCCATCACCAGCCACACCTGTTATCGCGACTTCTTGCTTGCGATCTCCCTAAAAGTTTTGCAGAAGGGAGGGACATCAAGCCCTGGACTATTTTAACTGTATGAATTACTCTTTTCTGGGTTGTCATCCTCCAACTGAATTAACTTCTTTGGTGGATGAACCTAATACCACTTATCTCAGCCAACATCAATGGCATGCTGATAGTAGAGCTAATGTTCATGTTACCTTAGATATTGCTAATCTTGCCAGCTCTTAGATAACTCATTCGGCGTAGGTAATGGGACAGATTTGATTATCCCTCATACTAGCACTGCTTTTAAAACTGCTTCTTCTACTCTCACTTTAAACAATATAGCATACTTTCCTCAAGCCTCTGCTCATCTACTCTCCATTAATAAATTTTGCAAGTACAATAATGTCTACTTTGAACTCACCAACTCTTAATTTTCTGTGAAGGACATCTTGACGGGGAACACGCTTCTGACGGGGCCAAGTGAAAATGGATTGTACCCAATAAATCTACGTCAATTTTCATCATCCAAATTTCATGCTCTTACCATGAATGTTGACGTCAAGCCTTCTACCTCCACATGGAATTGTCGTCAAGGCTTCTACCTCCACATAGCATTATCGTTTAAGCCACCCTCCTCTGACACCCTTCATCGTGTTGTTTCAAAATTTTGTCTTCTGGTTAATGATTCTATCAATAAACAGGCTCTTTGTGTGTCTTGTCAACTTAGCAAATCGAAAAAATTACCATTTTCTGAGTCTACAATCGAGTCCACAACTCCCTTAGAAATAATTTATTCTGATGTTTGGTCCACATCCACACCTTCGTTGAGCAATTATCGGTATTATGTAATTTTTATTGATGACTATACTTGCTTTTGTTGGCTATTTCCCCTTTCTAGTAAATCTGATGTTTATCCTATATTTGTTAAATTCAAACTTTTAGTGGAAAAACAATTTAATTACACCATTAAACAATTTCAAAGTGATAATGGTGGGGAATATTACTCTAACATCTTTAAGCAATTTTTAAGTGCCAGCGGAATTTTTCATCACCTATCATGTCCTCATACCTCATAACAAAATAGCCTCGCTAAGAGGAAACATCATCATATTATGGAAATGGGACTTACTCTTCTTGCCCAATCTAGTTTACCTAAACAATTTTGGGTTGATGCATTTTGAACATTTATTTTTATTATTAATCATTTACCTACCAAGGTTCTTGATTATTCATCACCATTTAAACGTCTTTTCACTTTCCTCCTGACTTCATATATTTTCGAGCTTTTGGATGTCAATGCTTTCCATATCTTCGTCCTTACTCAACTAACAAGTTATCTTATCGCAACACACCCTGTATTTTCATCGGTTATTGTTTTAATCACAAAGGTTTTTTGGTGCTTTGATCCATCTTCCAGGCTTATGTATGTATCCCAGAATGTGATTTTATGAAGGTAATTTTCCAGCTATAGTACAATCCTTTTTCACCGTCTCTGCCAGCAACGTGTGCTCCATAGGTAATTCTCCAAATCTATTGTTATCTCCTCCCTCCATTATATTTATTTCTTCACCTTTTTCTTCCGCTCCTACTACTCCATCCTCACCTCCCATATCTCATAATTCTATTTCACCTGCCCATGATCTCCATCCATTTACATCAATTTCCACCTCTAATCATTCTACAACCCCTTTTGCCTCTCTCGTTTCCTCTGCAACTATTCGTCAGTTTTCTTCTTCCCTTGACAATGAGCATCCTGCTCATCAAGACATATCACCCTCTCTTCCTCTACCTCCCTCTTATATGGTCACCAGATCCCAAACTGGCCACCTTAACCCTCGTAGCTTTCCTGGTTTTCACATATATTACTTTACCTGTCACCCTCTTCAAGTTCTGCATGCAGGTGTGGTCATCTTTGAGCTTCACACTTATGCTTAAGCAACCTCTCTTTTTGAGTGGCTTGTGACAATGAACAATGAATTTTAGGCATTACTAAAGAATGAAACCTGGTCTTTATGTTCTCGTCCTCCTAGTAAAAATGTGGTGCCTTACAAATGGGTCTTCAAACTAAAGAGATGACCTGATGGAAGTATTGAACGTCACAAGGCTAGATTTGTCGTTGCTGGCTATTTATAAAAAAATGGGATGGACTTTCATGACATGTTCAGTCCCATCATCAAACCTTCTATTATTCGTATGGTCCTTGACATCTCTAATGCCTTTCTTTAGGGCATTTTAGAAAAAGAGGTAAACATGACATAATCGAAATGTTTTGAAGATCCGGTGCACCCTTACTTTGTTTGTAAGCTCCACAAATCTCTTTATGGTTTAAAACAAGCCCTTCGGGATTGGTTCATCGTCTATCTACTGCACTATTGTCTCTTAGCTTTCATAGCTCACAAGTTAATCCCTCCTTGTTCACTTATCATCACGGTTCAGTACATGTGCTCTTAATAATGTATGCGGATGATATCCTTGTCACGTCTAATGACCAGGAATTCATTACATCTTTTGTCTCTATCTTGCAACTTAAGTTTGTCATGAAGGATCTTGGCCAATTGGCTTGCTTCCTGGGTTTTTAAGCCACACGTTCTCTTTCCCGGTTGCATCTTCGACAAACAAGATATATTATTTATCTTTTAGATTGAGTACACCTTCTTGGCATCCGACCTTATAGAGCCCCATATGTCTCGGGTTCCAAACTGTCCAAATTTGCCGGGAATCCACTTCTAGATCCATTTGAGTATAGGCAAATATTTTGTGCCTTACAATATGTCACCTTCACGCGTCTTGACATCACATACTCAGTAATCAACTTTGCCAACACATGCAAACTCCAACCTCTTCCCATTAGACAACAGCCAAACATGTCCTACGTTATTTGAAGAATACACTCGATCATGGCCTTTTCTACAAACTTGGTTCCTTCTCTATTAATGCCTACTACGATTCCGATTAGGTTGGTGATCCTGATGACAAACAATCAATGTGTGGTTATGGTGTTTATGTAGGTTGCAATCTCATTTCATGGTCGGCTAAGAAACAACCTGTGGTTTCCAGGTCCAATACTAAGGAAGAATACCATTGCTTAGCTCTTGTTACAGCTGAATTATATTGGTTGCGTATGCTTTTATATGAGCTAAAAATTTCCCTTGAGTTTGCCCTTGTTGTTTGGTGAGACAATATTAGTACTTTAGCCCTTGACTCCAATCTAATTTTCCATGCACGATCTAAATAAATCAAAATTGATTACCATTTTATCTATGAGAAAGTGGCCATTTGAGACATAATTTTACAACATGCCCCCGCTTCTTTGCAGCATGCCAATGTTTTTACCAAGGGGCACATAGCTGATCACCTTTTTTTGCTGGAGGACACTTTTTGTGTTAGATCTCCCTGTTGATTTGTGAGGGAATGATAAGTATAAGGGTCATCCTATTTGAATGGTTTTTGTTTGCTGTAGGATAAAATCATTGTGTTGTATATCCCTGCTGATTTGCGAGGGAATGATAAGGATAAGAGTCATCTTATTTGAATAGGATGACTTGCATAAAAGTGGGTGTCTTATCTTGTTTTTGAATCCTATGTAATTTATATCTCTTGTAACAAACATAAGAAACTAGTCTTCCTATCAGATGTAAACACTGTGGTTATATATGCCAGAAAATAAAAGGTATTTGACAGGTTTTTCTAGAATTCTTTCATGTACCACATACTAGGGATGAGAAAAAAAACCAAGAAAATAAAAAAAAACTTGGTTTATTAGATGAATTTAGTTTATCATAAGTTTACTTGCATAAACTTTGTGTAACATGCTATAAATTAAAATGATTGTGTAGTGCAAGACCAAAATTATAAAAATTTAATTGCTATGAATTTAGTACTTGCAAATTACATCTATTGGAAGAAGTATTTCTTTTCTTGTAGAATGTAAAAATAACCATTGAATCCTGATTGCAACTTGAAATTTAGAAGAAGAAATGAACCTTAGTAGGGGTTAGGGATGAAACCCAGTCTGAAACATGTGTAGGAAGAAGTCCCAATGTGTTAAGCTGCAAAAATAAATATAAAAATTGAACATGAAAACAAATTGTTGGATATACTTGCTTTGAATTTTTTGTTTTTCCTTTTCTTTCTCAAACTGTAACCCATGCAAGAAAGAAGCAGAAAATAAAACAAGGAAAGTTAGTGAATAAAACAAGGTCAATATGGAAAGAGCCAAAAAGAAAAGGAGGAAACTAGTAAATTATGGCTTTTTTGAAAATTTTCTGCTAGTTTTGGTATTAGAACTATGAAACTTTTCCAGGCAGATAGAAAACTATGAAAGAAATTAGTTACTAGTCAGAAGATGAAAATTCTATTGATGAATAACGAGGTTTTTCTATCAAATTTTGTAAGGTTCCTGATTTCTGATGTGTTTTTTTCTGGGTTATTTAAGTTGGTAATGAAGATGTCTTAAAGAGATCTAGAGTTCTATATTAAAGTGAGAAAAAGAGAAGAAATCACAAACAAAGAAGCTATTTTTAAGTTTCTTAGATATGAACAATAATCCTTGTATTTACTGCAATAGCTGCCTCTGTAAAGTGAGAAGACCCAGCAAGAAGTAATTGTACCTCTTAAAATAATTTAATCTTAACTGTAAAAAGGACCACAGTAAAAGAGATAAGACATGATAAGCCTTGATTGCAAAAGAAAAACTCAACTAGTTGCCTGCCCTATTTGTTTCATGACCAAAAAAATTGCTATGAATTTTCTGCAAAAAATGAAAATTATGTCTATTAGTTTCTTTGAATTTTAGAACATTAAAGTCTATTAAAAATTATGTTCTTTTAACATGTTTTCATTATGTAATAACAGATGAAAACTTCTCAAATTCAAAATGCTTCCTCTACATGCACTACACCAACATCAACCAATTCTCCAACTTTAAAAACTAACATAGAATCAACCACTGCAGGATCCATCACAGATATAAGTGGTAAACAACCTCAAGTCCTTACATCAAGGAAAAGAAAAGCTGATGATAAAAAAAAGTCATAAATTTGGGATCACTTTACATAACTTGATGTTGATTTTAAAGCCCCTAGAGTTGAATGTAATTATTGTGGCAAACATTATGTATGTCATACTATTATTAATGGCACAAGTAATATGTGGAGTTATTTAAAAGCGTTTAAAAAGTGTTTTTTTGTGGTTGATAAGAAACAAAAGGTTTTGGTATTAGAACTTAAGATAGAGAATGGTGAATTGGGAGAACAAAATGTGGGAACTCTTAACGCAATAGGTTATACTTATGATGAATGTAGACAAGCACTAGCAAAGATGGTTATAATTGATGAGTTGCCTTTTAATTTCATGGAGGGTGGGGGATTTAAATTGTTTGCTAGGACTATGCAACCTAGATTTGACGTTCCTTCTCGTTTCACTAATATGAGAGATTGTTTGAAACTTTATGTTGAAGAGAAGGATATATTGAGGACAGCTCTTAGGGGTCAATGATTGTGCTTAACAACAGATACATGAACATCAATCCAAAATATTAACTATATGTGTTTAACAACTCATTGGATTGATAATGAGTTGATTTTGCATAAAAATAATTCTTAATTTTTGTCAAGTTTCCAATTATATGGGCGAGACAATTGGCCAAATAATTGAGAATTGTTTGTTGGAGTGGGGGATTGGTAAACTGTTGACTATTATAATAGACAATGCAAGCTCTAATAATGTGACTATTTTATATTTAAAGAATGTGATGAAAGATTGGCCAACTAATAAATTGTCAAATAAGCATTTGCATGTTAGATGTTGTGTACACATTGTAAACCTCATTGTGTGTGATGGCTTGAAAGAGATTAATGTTTCAGTTGTTAAGATTTGAAATGCAATTAGGTTTGTGAGGTCTTCACCGTCAAGGCTACTTGCATTTAAGAAGTGTGCAGAAAAGTTGCATATAGAGTGTAAGAAATCATTGTGTTTAGATGTTGCAACTCGATGGAATTCAACTTATCTTATGCTAGAAGCTGCTGAAAAGTTTAAAAAGGTGTTTATGAGGTTAGGTGAAAAAGAACCTAGGTATATGAGTTACTTTTTGGAGGTTGATTCAAAGGGGAATAAAAAAAGCATAGGGCCACTTGGTTTGGAGGATTGGGAAAATGTTAGAACTTTGGTTAAATTCTTAAAGATCTTTTATATGGCTACATTGAGATTTTCTGGGTCATTGCATGTCACATCAAATTCTTTCTTCAATGAATTGATTTACATGCATATAAACTTGTTGCAATTGTGTAAAAATAAAGATAATATTTTAAGTGGAATAGTGATGAATATGATGTTAAAGTTTGAGAAGTATTGGGGTTCTGATATAAATCCAAATTTTCTTGTTATATGTGGCTAATTATATCTTAGATCCACATTTCAAGTTAAAATATTTGAAATTTTGTTTTGGAGATTTATATGATTATGACAAAGCAAAATTGCTAACAAATAAGGTGAAAGATACTTTGGTGAGCTTGTATGAGTTTTATTTGAAAATTGATGAAGTGGTGGATAATAATAGGCATAAACAAGATATTAATGCTATTGCTGATGTGGAGGTAGATGTTAACACTTTGGCTTGATTCAAAAGACATTTACAAGAGGTGGATTGTGTGGAAATAAAAATGAGGTTGATAGGTATTTGATTGATGGTTGTGAGGATCCTAATGATGATAAGTTAGATATTTTGGATTGATGAAAAATTAAAGCTTTGGAATATAAGACACTTTCAAAGGTTGCACATTTTCTGGTTATTTTTATATCCACGGTGGCTTCTGAATCAATATTTAGCACAGGTGGTCATGTACTTGATCAATTTCAAAGTTCTCTATCTCCAACAACTGTTCAAGCACTCATTTGTTGTCAAAATTGGTTGCATCATGGATCAATTCCAACATGTCTAATTTTTTTATAAGCTTGATAAATGATCTTGAAATCTACGAAAACCTTGAGTCAAATATTTTTTTTTTATTTATAAATTTGCACCTTTTATTTTGTGATTTATTATTAAAATTTTTGCAATCATGTAACATGTCTAATTTTTTATTTTGTAGAATTTGGTGGAAAGTTACATCTAGCAATAGATGATAATTAGTTCAAAAGTTACTTTGAAGGTAAAATACTACTTTTTATTATACATATTCTAATTTATTTTATAATGTTATAATTTTAGATCTTGATTTAGAAGTTTTGAAGCCAATGGTATTAAGGGATCAAAGTGCAATGTTCTTGTCATCTTGATGTGCTTTTTAATTGGGATGATGTGCACAATGAAGATTTATTTTTTTTGCATGAAGTGTTTTTTTTTTAATGGCAAGGTTATTTGTTGTTTTTTTTAAGCTCTTTTGAAGGCAATGCTTTGTAATTTTAATTTTATATTGGTATGTGTTATTTAAATTTTGATGCAGAAGGAGTCAAAAACACAAATATTAGAAAGACTTGCAACATAGTGAAAACAATATTAGCACTAATAATGTAATATAAATGAATATTTAGTGACAAAAAATATTAAATATATTATAGAATCTTGTAACAAAATTAGATAATATTAACATTAATCACAAGTCTATCAGAAAGCCTATTAGAAAGCCAAAAAAAAAAAAAAAATTAATTTTTATGTTAAAAAACCGAACCGAACCGAACCAAAATTAGTTGATTTGAACCGGTTCCATTTTGAATTTTTCAGATTTTTAAAATTTTATTTTGGTTATTTTTTTAGATAAAAACTAAATCAAACTAAAAATGCTCACCCCTACCACATGCAAAAGAAGGAGACGAATTTTAGGAGAGAATTTTGTGGGGACTAGAAATTAAAACAAAAAAAATTATTCGTACATTCTCTCCCGATATCTACATTAAATAAGAAAACCCTAGCCCAATTTCAAAGCCCAGTCATCAGCTACATACAAAAAAAAAAAAACAAAAAACTCCCTTATTCTTCATTGTCTCCTCCCACTATCATAAACATCAAAGCTTCCTACAAAACCCAAAACATAAAAACCCCATCACCAGAATACCTCCTCTGACCAACCACCTAGTCTAGCAACACCATCACTAACGCCCCTCACCACTAGCCACACAACCCAAAATCAACAGCTCCTCAGTCTTCTTCCAGCTCGAGATCTTCTCCCTCAGTTGAACACCAATAGCAATTTACACTAGCAACTCCTCTTTGTAGCGATCACTCCCCAGCTCCATCGTGACCTAACCTCGTCATCATGAGAAGTTTTTCCCTTGTTCACCGATTCACCCCCTTTTTTCTCTCAGCCAGCAGTGGCACTGCCATCATCAATCCCTATGTGAGGTGCCTATAATTCTTCTCTACTTCCTAGAAACATATATATAAAAAAAACTAATCTAGCCATCTAATTCAAGTCGTGACTCACCCACGGTCAACGCCATCAGCTCTCCATTCATATGGTGGTCAAGGCACAATAGCTTCTTCTTCCTTTTAATTTCTACCACGCCACACGAGCACCATCAATAGCTACCACGAGCTAAACCCACACTAATAGTAGCCAACAACCACTTGCCGTCAACAACCTAGTAATTAAACCGATAGTAGCTCATCTTCTTCCCTTCCAGAAACCTGCAAGCTTAAATATCGGGCAGTCCCTCCCTTAGTTTTAATTGGAACCATTATTTACAGCAGAAAAAAAAAAAAAAAACAGATCTAAAGAGACAAACGAACTACCTATGTGATTTCCTTTCCTTGTAGGTTATAGTGAGAACCACCGCCGACACAAGAAGGAAAAGAAAAAGTCACTTTAGATCCACCTTGTATTCTAGTTCACTAATCGATTAACTTGAAATCCTAATTTGGTAATTCTCTTTAACTAGAACCTAAAATCTTTGTCTTCCGTTAGACTAACCTAAGATATCAATTTGTCGATCCCCTTTTAGTAGAACGAAAATCTTTGTTTATAGCTCAGTTAACCTAAAATCTCAATATGACAATTCTCTTTAACCAGAACTAAATTCTTTGTGTAAACCCCGGGATAAATAAAATAATAATTAATAATAAATAAATAATAAAATCATTGGAATTATAGTTTAATGGTATTGAAAAAAATGAAAAGAATAAATTGGGAAACAAAGTAATAAGAAGATGGAAAAAGAAAAGGTTTTTGGCCAAAATGTCACATTTTCCAGTAGCTAAAATAATCTAATCCTCTCTGAAAAACAACTAGACCGATTTGCTAAACCTGTCGGACCATTTCTCAAAATAGTCAGACCGTTTTGATTATTGGCTATATAAAACTAATAGGGTGTGGTTTTGGGAAAGGATACCACTTTTCGTTTTTCTTCTATTATTGCACCTCTAAAGGCTAGAGAGTGTTTTAAGAGATAAAACCATATCCACTCTTGAAATTGAAAGAGAGAGAGAGAGAGAGAGAAAGGATTGAGTTAGAGAGAGAATGCTAAGAGAAAAGAGAGAAAAGGGGAAAAATATGAAATATTTTGACAAGTTAGGGTTCAAAGACTCAATTATCTTCGGTTAAGAGTCTTAAACCTGACTTAGCAATTTCATATGAAAATATAACAATTGAGGTTGACATCATGAGATTTATGTTAGGGTTTAGAGTGAAATTTTGGGGAAATGTAAATTGACTATAAGTTGATCAATTGGGTTAGATTAAGTTGAGTTGGGTATTAATTTAGGAAGAAATGTCGAAGAAAACCATGAGATCCTTAAAGGCGCAATGGTCGACCAATGAGTGGTTACATTGCATGAAGTAGAGTTGTATGTAGTTAAGTGATATTGTGAGAGATTAATGTATATATTTATAAAGGAAATGATTTTAAAGGAGTTTCGTTATATTATATATATTGACTTAAGCATTTATGTTGTTGAAATTTGGAAAATTAAAGGAGAATTATTGAACCTAAAGATGAATGTTACTATCAAAGTATTTGACTTCTAATGCAAAGGAATGATACATTGAACAAATAATGTACATACGATAATGTTTATATGGTATAATACATTTATGACTATGATCATAAGAATGCAAAACTATAGAAGTTGATAACATTGTTATTGAGTTTTGTTAAACTTTTTCTACGTGTTTGGAAGAACATATTAAGGAATAACTTAATTTTGTAAGACTAATAGGAAGAAATTTATGTGCCTAGTTGCTTGTTTAATTATAGTTGTTGATGACGTGAGGTTTCTATAAAATGAGTGGTAGATATTAATTCTTGAAATCCAGTTCTAGATATTTAAATTAAATTAGAGGCAAAGCAAGGAAATATAGAGCCCTGGATTAAAAAAATCGATTGTGGACCATTTGATTAAAACCTGGGTTGCTTGGTGAGAGGGTTTTCAATTTGAAAATCAGTTCTTTCCTTTCCACAATTGCAATTAGACCACTAAAATAAAAATGCATTTTGTCTATTTTCTTTTTTGATTTATTTTGTGTTTTTTGACTTATGGAAAAAATACAACATTAACATCGACTCAATGAGCGCGTTCAAAACTACACGTTGAAAGTATATTTTTTATTTTAAATTTTGAAAAATGAAGTAAAAAATTGGGTAACAATTTATTAAATTAAGCAAATCTTTACATGAAATTAGGCTTGTATGGACAGTGTGATCGATATATATAGATTTTTCTTAGAACATTTTGATATGCTATATTGCAAGAGAAGCTAATAATAGCAATGACATTGAAGGGCAAAGCTACAACCTTGCACAAACATGGACAAAATTCATCAACTGCATGATAAATTTACGAGTGGTGTTGAATTCCCCTCTCGCCCTATAAAGGATCGCAATGGAAGATTAAGAAATTCATTCCTTTTCCTAGAGTATTGAAGAAAGAAAGCAACATAGCTGACAAAAAGATGGGCCTGAAAGTTGTATCCTCAGCAATAATATCATTCTCAGTATTTTTATTGTTAGCATCAGCAGCTAAAGCCCAATCAAAAGGTGTCTTCGATGTGACTAAATATGGTGCCGATAAAGATATCACAGAGGTATCTTATATATTTTCTCGCACGCATGCGTTTGATTTTTAAATAGCTGAATATGTAGTATTCGCGTCAGAACTTATTTACGTTTCCTTAGAATTTGAGACCTGCTGATCCTCTCTAAACATTTCCCTTCTCTTTCCATTTTTAGGCATTAACCAATGCTTGGAAAGATGCTTGTGCTTCAACCAACCCCAGCAAAGTTCTTATTCCAAGTGGGACATACTCGTTACGGAAATTGACTCTAGCAGGTCCTTGCAAGGCTGCGATTGAGCTCCAAGTTGATGGCATATTGAAGGCACCGGTTGACCCAAATCAGTTCTCAGGAGGTCATTGGGTTAATTTCGGATACGTAGATAAATTTACATTGTCGGGAAGCGGCACTTTTGATGGGCAGGGAAAGGCTGCATGGAGCAAAAGTACATGTCAGAAAGATAAAGATTGTGACAGCCTCCCAATGGTAATCTACTCACCATTATGAAGCCTAATTATATGTTATGGCACTACCAAGGTTTCTTTAATCATTTGCCTTTTGTTTGCTTCTAACATGGATCAGAATATAAGGTTCGATTTCATCACCAATGCATTAGTCCGAGATATAACTAGTCGAGATAGCAAGAACTTTCATGTTAACGTCTTGGGGTGCAGAAACCTCACCTTCCAGCATTTTACCGTGAGTGCACCTGGTGAGAGTGTAAACACCGATGGAATCCACATCGGCCGATCTACTGGGATCTACATTATCGATTCAAAAATTGGCACAGGCGATGATTGTATCTCCGTGGGGGATGGCACCGAAGAACTACACATCACAGGAGTAACATGTGGACCTGGCCATGGCATCAGTGTTGGAAGTTTAGGGAAATACCCCAATGAGAAACCTGTTTCTGGAATATTTGTCAAGAACTGCACCATCTCAGATACTACAAATGGCGTTAGAATAAAATCTTGGCCAGCTTTATACGGTGGTGCCGCATCTAACATGCATTTTGAGGATATTGTCATGAACAATGTCCAAAACCCTGTCATCATAGATCAAGTGTATTGCCCATGGAACCAATGCAGTCTAAAGGTATTGCTTTTTTCTGTTACCATAAGGATATTTTCACAGTACTAATAAATTACTGTGACAATATTTTACCCAATTCGTGGCTCAAACACTCCACAATTTATCAAAATCTTTCTTACATCTTATGAAAAAAAATGTTTAAACGCAATTCGCAATTCATAGTATTGACTGTGAAGCAAACATGCTGTGCACTGCATTCCATAATTGGTTGCATCAGGCTAGATCCATAATGCAATTCTGAAGAACGCCTACGCAAGCATACTAATTTTTTTATGTTCATTAGTTCTAGGGAGATTACTAAAAGTCTATTGGGGTCTTAATGTTCTTTCTTGTTTTCTTTTGCAGGCTCCATCAAAAGTGAAGATCAGTGATGTTAGTTTTAAGAATATAAGGGGAACTTCCGCAACTCCGGTTGTTGTTCAGATTGCTTGCAGCAGTGGCATCCCATGTGAGAAGGTGCAGCTTGCTGACATTAAACTTGCATATAGCGGACCAGACGGCCCTGCAAAATCCCAATGTTCTAACGTTAAGCCCATGATTTCTGGGATAATGAGCGCATCCGGATGTTGAAGATAGGGACTTCCATCTGAAATTCTTTTGGTTTCGTCATTCGTAGGCTCGTTTTTAGATGGAGAAGTCCATCTTGTAATTTTGATTAAACAGATGAATAAAATTTAATTATTTTAATTTTAAATACAAGATCGCTTGGTTTCTTTTACAATTTAATTTCAATAAATCTTCAATCTTATGTATAAAAAAAAAGATGCAAAAACAGTGTAAATCATATAGCAACCCTAAAAGATTTTTCCTTTATTTTTTTTAATTTATTACTTACGGTCCATGCCCTTTTTTGGTACAAATTCCTTTTACTCTTATTTTTTTTCAGTTTGAATATTACATTTTTGTTTAATGATTTTTTTAAAAAATATTAATTAACTTTGTCAAATATGACCTGAAAACGAATATTTCTTAACTTTGAATAATTGATTGTTGTTTAATTGAATTTGTTACTCTACACACATTTCTGAACTTTGAAAATTGAATGCACTCAATTAATAAATCCTTGTAGATATTTAAATAGAAAAACTAAAACTACAATAGTATGCATTTTAAAAAGTATTTTATAAAAAAGAGAAAAATAAAATCCTATCAAGAGGACAAAACTTAAAGCACTACAAGATTAAACAGTTTTACCGATGGATTTTTTCCATCGGCGTAAGACACATATTCCATTGGTAATTAATTTACCGACAAAATCACCGACGGAGAATTTCCATCGGTGAATCTATAGGTAATTATTTAAAAATATTTTTTAAAAAATTCATTTTATAAAATTATAAAATAATTAAATTAGCATAAATCAACATTGTATAATATATACTCAAAATGCTTGGAAAAAAGAATAAGAAAATCAACTCAAACAAATTTGCAATAAATAAATAAAACAAAAAAAATTAATTCAACTAAAAAATTCATATGAAAAAAATGAAGTTGCAATTGCTAAAAATTTAAAAATCCAATAAATAAATCAACAAAAAATTGATCTCATATGAAAAAAAAAAATCTCACAACAACATTTATACAATTATTAAGAACAAAATCAATTAAAATTAAATAAAAAACAAATATAGTGAAAAAAATCATGAAAAAATAAGAAAAAATGAAAAATCTTACCTTAATATACTTGCAAGTGAAGCTAAGGAAAAAATAAATCGTAAAGCATATTATTTTAAAAAAACTAGGAGGATAAAAGAAGAAAGAAGAAGAAGACATACCCGAGCACGGAGGAAAAGAGAAGGAGATGACGAGAGAAAAGAAGAGAAAGAAATAAATATTGATGTTTTTAACATATAGTGAAGAAGAAGAAGAAGAGGAAGTAGAAGTAGAAGTAGAAGTAGAAGTAGAAGTAGAAGAAGAAGAAGAAGAAGAAGTAGAAGTAGTAGAAGAAGAAAAAGAAATAATGGGTCTGTCTCTTGTGAAATATGTGGATTCAGGTTTTTTATTGTGGCGCGTTACCGACGGATTTACCGACGGATAATTGAATATTAATATTTTTTAATTATTTCATCGGTAATTTCGTCGATAATATTTAATTTAAATTTTCAATTTCGTAAAAAGTTTTCAGAAACCGACAAAAATTACCGATGATTTTTCAATCCGTCGGTGATTCCGTTTGTAATATTTAAATGAAAATTTTAAATCAATTGAATTTTTTCAGAAAACCGCCAAAACACACTGACGAATTTTCAATCCGTCGGTGATGTTGTCCGTAAAGTAAAACAATTAACAGTGCAATTGGAAAATGAACAGTTCTAGAGCTCTCTGGAAAATACCGACGGACCTTTGTAATTATTCCGTCGGTAATTCTGTTGGTAAAAAATGACACGTCATTATTTTTTTTGCTTTGTTTTAATTTTTTTCTCACAGTAATTCCCTCGGTATATACCGAGGGAATATTTCCGTCGGTAAAATCCCTCGAAAATTTACCGACAGAAATATTCCCTTGGTATTTCCGTTTGTATTTATTGATTTTCTGGTAGTGAAGTAGAATAGAAAATTAACAATTTCACAAGCCAAATATATAATATCTCCAAAAATAAATAATCCTAGTTGAATTAAGTTATGAAACTTATTGTTTTAAGAATGATATTATTTTTTTTAAAAAATTATATAAACGTCATATTACATAAAATTAATCCTTACAATGTTTTTTGAAATAAGGTTAAATACTAAACATTAATTAACAGTAGTGATTACCAAATTACAAGTACAAAAAAACTTAAATATCTTCTTTGAATTAATAGTAGTGATTTCTTCTTCTTTTTTTTTTTTTGTCATTTAGTATTTTATGTTTTGTTCCTTCAATTTCTTTTTTTAAAAGAAAAAAAATTGGTTCTTTGACATTGCAATACTATAGGTTTGGGCTTGGTGCATTGTCTTGTTTACTTATAAAAAATGATGAGAAAAATTCAAATTTATTGATTTACAACAATTAAAGGTTTGTGGACTAACTTTTAAGATTTGAAAAAAATTAAGCCTCGTTAGGGACTTGGTTGCAGGGGCTACCAATCTAGTATGACACTAATAGCCTTGACATAGTAATTTATTCTTATTTACCTTTTCATTTGACATATAGTAAGATATTTTTATACAAGGGGAAAAAAACAAATCACATGTTTCTTTTCTCAAATTAAAAATTCCTTTCAAAATTTTCAATCTTATTACATAAAAAAATTGAATATGAGAATTTGCATCCAATAGTAAAAAACAAAGCATGTTATCGTCAAGGCTTTAAGGAGTGATAAGATTTTTTTTTTTTTATCCTTTTAGATTTGGTATTTTTAGGAATTGGCTTAATAGTTTATTTTGATTGCCTAAATATAGAGACCTTGTAATATCCAAGAAAAGTTTTGGAGCTTGGTTTGTCAGAATAAAACTAAGTTCTACTAATTTGAAGTAATTAGGGGTTGAAGAACCAGATTTTACACTAAATCAAATACAGAGAACTAAAGTTAATATTCATTTAAAGATTGGTTGGCGCGTGCAATGGATATGTAATAAGTGAAGCAGGTTGCAGCGCTCTGGTGGTGCGTGTAGCTTCCTCTGATTACTAAACATTGCATTCCTCGATTGGTGATATTTTATTCTTCTCTCCCTATTTTATCTCTCATCTCCTTCAGATTAGTGTTGATCTATCAAAGTTGTTGTTGTGCCCTCCTTGTGGGGCATGATGTCACGACGACACTTTTCGGGCAGTGTTCTGGAATGCTCTTTGGCTGGTTTAGGGAGTCACAACCTAAAATTTAAAACCCTATCTGGTCTTTTAGAGATTCTTATATTAAAGGGAATAATATAAAATTATTATCCCTTATAATATTTTTTATATTAACTCCTTTTATGTTTTTTATTGTTATATTAAAAGTGAATAATATATTCTTCTTGTCAAAATAAATTTTTAATATTTTTAAAAATAGAGGCCAAAATCTTTTGGGATTTTACAAACTTGCTGTTAAATCCATGGAATATATTCTTTTTTTTTTTTTTTATCTATTTAACACCAAAGAAAAAAAAGGTAACTGAAATAAAATGCAATACACACACGTCCTTCTTTTTTATTATAGTTTTTACTCATACATCCTACAATTACATTTTTATAGATCACTAAAATTAAAAATAATCTAGTGAATCTACAAAATAGGCCTCCCAAAATTCACAAATTAATCTAGAGAATCTATTGCAAACCTAAGAACAGTGCTAGGAAGCTTTTGGGAGTAGACGAACAATGGCAACGCGTTGGTCTCACTCTCCACGCCATTAGTTGTGCGTGAACCCACGTGTTTTCGCTCGTGAAGCGAGAAAAATGGTATTGTGTTGGCGATGAGTGTCACCACTACCTACAAAAGAACAAAATCACACAAGGTAGTTCATTTTATTTTCTTTTCTTTTGGTCCCAAATGATTTCCTTTTATACTAGTTTTCACCTTCCCTTGTCATTTCCATGAAAGAGGTAGGTTGTTGGTATTGTGTTCTAATCATGGATATTATATCATGTTGTCATTTTGGGGTCAGATCAGAGCTAGATTGTGTAGGACTCAACGTCAGTGGAGATGGGTTTTAAGAGAGAGAGAGAGAGAGTGATGTCAGGTGGAAAGCTAAAACGATAGTGAAAAAGCTATCATAAATGATTGGAACATGGACTTGTTTGACTTAGTGGACACGGTGCTAGCTTCCATTGGTTTTGGTTTTATAGGGAGTTGGTGGTGGTACTTGAGGTGGAGGCTTCTAGTGTTGATATTGATAGTAGAGAGGTCAAGGAGGCAATTCTAGTGGTGGAAGAATCAACGCCTATCATTGGATTAAGAAAATTGATTGTGGACCATTTCATTAAAAGTTGGGTTACTGGTGAGAGGGTTTCCAATTTTAAAGTTGGTCTTCTCCATTCCAAAATTACAATTAAATCACTAAAATATAAATGCATTTTTTTCTTTGTTGATTTATTTTTTTGTTTTGACTTGTGAAAAAAAGGCAACATTAATATTGACGCAATGAGAGCATTAAAAACTAAAACGCATGGATAGTTTTTTAAAAATAAATTATTTGGAAAGACACTGAAAATAATGCAATTATTTCAACATATTTTTTGGGGGGGTTTTTTTTGTCTTTTTACTCTTTTTTGGTTTTTTTTCCTGAAACATTTTGAAAAATATGTCAAAATTAGATAGTAACAAAAAGCCCCACTTTATAATTTTTACACGGTAAAAACTTATCAAATGTTTTTCATCGTAAGTTTGTACAAATAATCAGATTGTTCTTCAAAAATTAATCTTCTCAAAGTTTTAGTTCAGCCAACCTGAAACTCTATTTTCGCAACAATCCCCTTTAACCAGAACTATAATTCAACTATTTTTGTCAAGAAATGTCATCTTGATAACCTTTGCTCTCAGCTCAGTTGACTTGAAATCTTGCATCTCATTGATATCCTTTAACTAGAACTTTAGTTTCACAGATCGATTAACTTGAAATTCTAATTTGGTGATTCCCTTTAACGAGAACCTAAAATCATTGTCTTCTGTTAGACTAACCTAAGATCTCAATTTATCAATCCCTTTTAACTACAACGAAAATCTTTGTTTATAGCTCGGTTAACCTAAAATCTCAATATGACAATTCTCTTTAACCAAAATCAAATTCTATGTAAACCCCGAGATAAATCAAATAAAAGTAATAATAAATAAATAATAAAATCATTGTAATGATATTTTAATGGTATGAAAAAAAATGAAAAGAATAAATCGAGAAACAGAGTGATAAGAAGATGGAAAAAGAAAAGGTTTTCGGCTAAAATATCAAATTTACCAATAGCTAAAATGGTCCAACTAGTTTGAGAAACAACAAGACTGATTTGCTGAACCTGTCGAACCTTTTTGCCAAATAGACAGACCCTTTTGATTATTGGCTTTATAAAAGTGATGGGAAGTTGTTGTGGGAAAGGAGACCACTTTTCATTTTTTTTATATTCTTACACCTTTAAATGCTAGAGAGTGTTTTAAGAGATAAAAACACATCTACTCTTGGAATTGAAAATAATCAATGATAGAAAAGATTGAGTTCAAGAGAGAATGTTAAGAGAAAAGAGGAAAAGGGGGGAAAACATGTAAGATTTTGACAAGGTAGGTTCGAATACTAAATTATCTTCGGTCAAGAGTTCTAAACCTGACCTAGTAATTTCATATAAAAAGATAACAACTGAGGCTAACATCATGAGATTGATGCTAGGGTTTAATTTTATAAAAATTCCTCTATTTTTGAAGATTTTGTTATTGAAGATGTTGATTCCATTTTATTTTATTTTCCTCCTTGATATAGTATATAATAAAATTTTAAATAACATTACACTTTCAAAATTCTCTCTCTCTCTCTCTCTAAACATATACATATATATACATATACATACATATACATATATATATATATATATATATATATATATATATATATAGAGAGAGAGAGAGAGAGAGAGAGAGAGAGATTTTTCTGCAAATATTTTCATATGCTATATTGCAAGAGAAGCTAATAATAGTAATGGAATTGAATGGCAAAGCTACAACCTTGCACAAACATGGACAAAACTCATCAACTGCTTGATTAATTTACGAGTGGTGTTGAAGTCCTCCCTTTCCCTATAAAGGATCGACATGGAAGGTTAAGAAATTTGTCCGTTTACCTAGAACAGTTAAGAAAGAAAGCAACATGGCTAACAAAAAGATGGGCTTGGAAGTTGTGTCATCTGCAATAATATCATTCTCAGTATTCTTATTGTTAGCATCAACTACTCAAGCCCAGTCAAATGGTGTCTTCGATGTGACTAAATATGGTGCCGGTAAAGATATCACGGAGGTATCTTATATATTTTCTCGCATGCATGCATATGACTTTTAAATAGCAGAATATATAATATTCGAGTCAAAACTTATTTATGTTTCCTTAGATTTTCAGCGTAACACCTGAATTTGATAACTATTGATCCTCTCTAAATATTGCCCTTTTCTTTCCCTTTCTAGGCTTTAACCAATGCTTGGAAATCTGCTTGTGCTTCAACAAAGGCCAGTAAAGTTCTTATTCCAAGTGGAACATACTGGTTACGGAGAGTAACACTAGCAGGTCCTTGCAAGGCTGCGATCAAGCTCCAAGTTGATGGTATATTGCAGGCACCGGTTGACCCAGATAAGCTGTCAGGAGGTCATTGGGTTAATTTCAGATACATAGATCAATTTACATTGTCGGGAAGAGGTACTTTTGATGGGCAGGGAAAGGTTGCATGGAGCAAAAGTACATGTCAGAAATATAAAGATTGTGACAGCCTCCCAATGGTAATCTACTCGCCATTATGAAGCCTAATTTCCTCCTCTTGGGTCACAAATTTAGTGAGTTTTTTATTAATTATATGTTATGGCACTAACAAAGTTTCTTTAATCATTTGCTTTTAATATGGATCAGAATATAAGGTTCGATTTCATCACCAATGCATTAGTCCGAGATATAACTAGTCGAGATAGCAAGAACTTTCATGTTAACGTCTTGGGGTGCAGAAACCTCACCTTCCAGCATTTTACCGTGAGAGCACCTGGTGAGAGTGTAAACACCGATGGAATCCACATCGGCCGATCTACTGGGATCTACATTATCGATTCAAAAATTGGCACAGGCGATGATTGTATCTCCGTGGGGGATGGCACCGAGGAACTACACATCACAGGAGTAACATGTGGACCTGGCCATGGCATCAGTGTTGGAAGTTTAGGGAAATATCCCAATGAGAAACCTGTGTCTGGAATATTTGTCAAGAACTGCACCATCTCGGATACTACAAATGGTGTTAGAATAAAATCTTGGCCAAATTTATACGGTGGTGTCGCATCTAACATGCATTTTGAGGATATTGTCATGAACAATGTCCAAAACCCTGTCATCATAGATCAAGTGTATTGCCCATGGAACCAATGCAGTCTAAAGGTATTGCTTTTTCTGTTACCATAAGAATATGTTCACAATATTAAATTACTATGAAAATATTTTACCCAATTCGTGGCTCAAACACTCCACAATTTATCGAAATCTTTTTTACATTATGGTAGATCAATAATGCTGCTATTCTGAAGATTGCATGCACATGCATATTAATTTTTTTATGTTCCTTCTAGCCAGGGAGATTACTAGAAGTCTTTTGGGGTCTTAATGTTTTTTTTTTTTTTTTTCTTTTGCAGGCTCCATCAAAAGTGAAGATCAGTGATGTTAGTTTTAAGAGCATAAGGGGAACTTCTGCAACTCCGGTTGCTGTTCGGATTGCTTGCAGTAGTGGCTTCCCATGTCAGAATGTGAAGCTTGCTAACATTAACCTTGCATATAGAGGACCAGGAGGCCCTGCGAAATCCCAATGCTCTAACGTTAAGCCCATAATTTCTGGGATAATGAGCGCATCTGGATGTTGAAGATGAGGACTTCCATCTGAACTTCTTTTGGTTTCTTCATTCATAGACTCGTTTTTAGATGGAGGAGTCCCATCTTGTAATTTTGTTTAAAAAGACAAGGGCGGAGCTAGGAATTTTTCCTGCCCTGGGCCATTAAATAAATATTTAAATGTTTTTTAAGATAAATTATTAACTAATGTACATGAATTTTTAAAGTTAACAGTAAAGTTTTAATTCAAATACACTACCCAAAACATAAAAAAATAAATTTGAAAGTATATAAAATTAAAGTGGAAGTAAAAATAAACTCACTATTAAAGTCACATCCTTCGATGTTTTGTGAAATATAATTCATCTATAATTAAATCTGAATCGATTTTGTAACAACCCCTCAACCGGAATAAAATAACAATCTCATGTCAACTGAAAAACAAGGTAATTAAATTTTTCCCTCTCTCAATTCCTCCTTCCTTCACTTGATTATTTTTATAAGTTGAACTTTGTAAGTTTAAAAGGTTATTCTCTCACTTTCTTTTCTTTTTTTCCTTGGATTTTGTTTATGTTTTTCCCTTACTTTTCCCTCTTACTCTCTCACCTTTTCTTTTCTTTCTTTTTCTATTCTATTTCTGCCCAGTTGGCAACATATAAAAGGAAGGAAGAACTAGTTTGTTTTTTTTTTTTTTTTTTTGTGGCAAATAAACATTTTACCCTTAATAAGTCGTTTTGCGTTTATTTGACTCTTTTTTTTGTTACCACTTCCAAACTCTTTTCATCCTAAAATTTTAGCCAGATTTCATTCAATATATTTTAAGATCCCTCGTAAAATTTCAACTCAATCTGATGGTCGGATTGAAAATTACATCAAATAATATAAAACTGGTCAAATTATGATTTTGTATAAAATTTATGAATTTCTTCAAAAATTCTGAAATTTTAACCCAAGCTAAAATATCATATTAGAAGGCTCAATGTAAATTTTAAGTATTTTTTGATACCTTAATTGAGAATTAAAATTTTTTCATTACATAAAACTAGTAAGAAAATATTGATAAAATCTTGACCTCGACTAGAGCCCATACATGCCTCTGCCCTTGTAAACAGATGAATAAAATTTTATCAATTTAATTTTATATACAAGATCACTGGATCACTCTTACAATTTAATTTTATATATGTACTTATTTCTCAATAAATGTTCAATCTTATGTATCAAAAAAAGCAAAAAAAGTATAAATCATCTAGCAACCCTGCAAGTTTTTTCCTTTATTTTTTTTTAATTTATTACTTTGGGTTCATACGTTTGTTTTTTTGTACAAATTTCCTTTTGCTCTTATTTTTTAAATTTTAATAATTAATTTTTTTAAATGATTTTTAATAAATATTATTTAATTGAATATACTTACGCTATGGACAATTCTTAACTTTGAAAATTAGAAGCACTCAACTAATAAATCCTTGTAGATATTTAAATAGAAAAACTAAAACTATATACACTAAAATAAATTTAAAAAATAACTATTAAACCCACTCCATGTCATTATACATGCTGCTAAAGCTTAGTTCTATGATGTTTGGTTAAATTTTGTATGTGAGCTTAAAATTATTTGGTAACCCTATATTGTTTAACGAACATCGAGTTATTTCTGCAATCAAAATACTTTTAATTTTTCATGATTGATTAATCTAAATTTTACATGTTAGAGTTTGATCAAAATATTTTCTTTTATTTTGCCAATATACCTTTTGAAAGACATGTCTCTTTATTTCAAGACAATTGTGAGACAAATAACAAAGCACAATTCATTAAAAGTATGGGATGCAGTCCCCATACACATGAAAAACATGTTGAAGCAAAATACATGCTTATTCATGTATACCCTCTTAGCATTTTGCAAGCTGCTGGTCAAGGTGATGATGGTTGAGTGACTACGTTGTAGATACCATCATTCTTGCAATGTTCAATCAAATACCTTAGGACTCCATTATGATATTCACATCTCTCATATGGATTAAACAAAAATTTGCTTTGAACTCAGTTAATCTGAAATCTCAATCTAGCGATTTTTTTAATTTAATTATTTTTTAGTTTTATTTTTTCAAGATTAGGTTTATATTATAATTGAGCTTCATGATGTTCTCCACTTTGCCTTCTATTAGCTTCATAATTAATTTTTTTTAGTTCAGCCGACATCTTAGCTGGGGCTACAAATCTAGTATGACACTAATAACCTTGACATAGTAATCTAATCTTATATACCTTTTCATTTGACATAATAAGATATTTTTATACAAGGGTAAAAAAAAAATCATATATTTCTTTTCTCAAATTAAAAATCCTTCCATAATTTTCAATCTTATTACATAAAAAAAAATTTAAGTATGAGAATTTGCATCCAATAGTAAAAAAACAAAGCATGTTATCGTCAAGGCTTTAAAGAGTGATAAGAATTTTATCTTTAAAAAATCTATCTTTGTGCTTGTTACCTTGATATTAATATATATTCTCCTTCATTTGAAATTTTACGAAAGAAAATAAAGAATTTTGTTTGTAAAAAAACCTAAAATTATCCTTCATAAAACAAATCAATAAAAAATTATTATACAAAACACTAGTTCTGTCTTTAATACTCCTATCAATGTTCTTGTATTTTTTTTTCTACAATGCTAATTTCATTAAATATCATACATGTCTATGTCTTTCTTTTTTTCTCCTTGCTCGTGGCTTAATACCTTGATATGGTTCAACGAATTACAAATTGAGGATTATTATAGAATGTACCTATATAGGAATTATTGTAGTCATACTCTTGTGTTGTAACCTCATCATTACTATTGTATGTTGGCCTACACACATATATGAAAAGGGTTACCTAACCAATAGATTAAGCCTCCTAATTATTCTCAACTTGGTATCAAAGCCTTCTACCATCAGAACTCTTTTCTCCTTCTTCCCCTTTGCAGCTAGCCTTCTCTCTGCTTTTTTCCTAAATGGATTCTACCGCTGCCACCTTCTCCCTCACCACTAGTGGTGCAGCACAAACAGCCAGCCATCTACAACCCGTTACCGATGGTGTCTTTCCTCCACAACAACAACCTCCACTTGCAGAGCATGTCTTTGATTCCTTCTCACGAGTCTTTGTCGTTCCTCTGCACCTTATGGGAACACACACTCCAGCTGTCGTTCCTTTATCAAACACTCACCAAGTTGTTTCATTGAAACTTAGGAACACAAATTATCTCTATTGGGGAATGCAAATTGTCGCACATGTGTGGTGTCGCGGCGAAAATATCCACTCTTAAATCCTAGGTGTTGGTATCATGAGAAAAATGAGGAAAAATGGGGAGACAAGGAATTCTTGTCTTTTATCTGTGGAAAAAATATAATTGGAGTCACCACCTAGTATTTTGGTCACTAGGAACCCTAACTGGTCTTGGAGATCGGGTACGGAGATTGGTTGCGTAAAGGGAAGGTATTAGCACCCCAAATACGCCCTACCTAAGGTAAGCCGCATTGTTTTATTGTCTGATAAAATCTAAGGTCTTGTCGTGTTTTCTAGTTGTTGGTCCGTCTATGGTTTAAGAAAAGTTCTCCTCGGTAAAGAGGTCCTTGTCTTATCGAGTAAAACCTAACCGTTATAACGTCAATAAAAAAATTTAATATCCGAAATACATCTTACGTATAAGGTCGTAACCCCAGATATTAATAGAAACAAAATACATTTTTAAATTTTTTTGAAATATTGGTCAGTTCTCGTAACTTTAATAAACTGGTTATTAAAGTCAAACTGCATGTTAAAACCTTTTTTTTAATGAAAGATACAATATGAGTTTTTTTAAAGAGACTTGGTCGTATGCATGAAAATAAAACATTTTATTTATTTATTTGTAATGTTTTGACAAAAACTAGGTATTTCAATACCAGATTTATATCTTTACAGTATAAAAATACAAGCCAATATTGATCGAAAATGCAGTAAAATATTTTCAAAAAAGAACCGATTTTTTTGAAATGATTTTTAAAAAATTTGTTTTTAGGCTGGGTTGGACTTAGCAGGCCTGGCCAGGTCATTGGCCCAAACCAGTGACCCGGCTGGATTCATTCCCCGCCAGCGTGCGTGAAAAAGTCACGCACGCTCACCGTGTAATTAAATTCTAAGTGCACAGTGTTTTGTGCATTATCTTGCAAAACTTGGAGTTACTGGAAGCAAGACTCAAGCAGCAGCATGTTTTGGACCTGTATCTTCCCCTTTTCGTTTGCTTTTCCTCCGGATCCTCTGGTTCATCCTTTTCTTTTGTTTTTCCTTGCTGCTGGTATTCGTTTTTTTTTTTTTCATTTCCTCTGAGCTTGATCACGAATACTGCGGTTTTGAAAAAGGTTCAACAGTCCCTCTCCTTTGCAGTTGCAGACGAAGGTGACATTGTGGAAGGGCTGTTCCAACTCTGCTTCCTCTCCTCGGTATTTTTGTATTCTCTCCTTCCTTTCTTCACTCTGCCTCCCCGTTTTTATTTCTGCCTCTTTGTTTCTCCCCCGTTCTCCTCTGTTTTCTTCCTCCCTCTGTTGGTGCTGGAGAAGGAGAAGCCGATGGTGATGCTGAGTTTCGTCTGCTGGTTTCTTGTTTCCTTGACCTTCTCTTCGTCTCTTTTCTTGTTACCGATCCCTTGTTCTGTTGCCTCTGGTTCTTACGGATGGTGTTGTAGAAAGGTGAAGCCGATGGTGGTGTTTTTTTTCTCTGTTGGGTGGGCGTTCTCACGCCGGGTTCTTCTTGATTGGTCTGGTTCCTGTGTGATTTTCCAGACTTTATTCCCTCCTGGTTGCCTCAGTCACTGTCTCTGTTTTTCCCACCGCTGTCTCGTTCCTCCCTTCTTCTTCACTGTCTTTCTTTGGCTTTTATAGGCCAAGGAAAGCCCTGCGGGGGTAACGGTCGCCTTGTAATTTTCTGCAAAACTTAATTTGGAGCAATTTGCTGCAAAACGTATCTTCTTTAGTGCTGAAAACAGCTTTTTTTTCAAGGAGACAATGAATAGTGCTCTTAAGGAAACGGCGCCGTTTCAAAATTCAAAAACATATTTTCGATTCAGTCCTTGGATGTTCTTACAATTTTGTAATCAAGCCCCCCGAATGAATTGTAATTGAATCCCTTGATTTTAGCACCTTTTCCAGTTTGGTCCTTGGTTTCGGATTGTTTCAATCAAGTCCCTAATTGGCTATCAAACTTCAGTAATTATGCAATTAAGCTTCTAATTTGACCAAATCAACTCTTTAAAATTATAATTGGACCCCAGAACTTTAATTTCTTCCAATAAAAGCCTAAATTGACTTTAAAATCAATTTTTCTTGCGATCGAACACTCCAAAAATTGAATTAAACCTTAGATAAAATTTAATTGAGTTTATAAACATCTGATTTTGAATATATTTTTTTCAAAATTAAATTTCCTCAACCAATTATGGGCATTTTTCGGCATTCCAGGATCCTTTTCTTGCTCCTATTATTTTTTGGATTTCTTGTGAATATATATTTTTTTATTTTATCATTTTTGTGTGGAAACCAAAACATGGGTAAGAACACAAATGAAGCCCTATCTTATTAGTCAAGGTGTTTTTCACTTCGTTGACGGCTTAGTGCCATGTCCTCCATCTTATGTTTCTGATAGTTCTGCTGTTTCTTCCTCCACAATCAACCCTTCTTTTCTTCATTGGAAGCAACAAGATCAACTTATTTTGAGTGCGTTACTCTCCTCTCTCTCCGTGGATGTGTTGTATCTTGTGGTAGATTGTTCCACTACCATAAAATCATATAATACAAACGAAAATACCGTGAGAATATTTCCGTCGGCATATACCGAGGGAATTACCGTGGGAAAAAAAAATTAAAACAAAGAAAAAAAAAATGACGACGTGTCATTTTTTACTAATGGAATTACTGACGGAATTAATCCGTCGGTAATTCCGTCAGGAAATCTGTTGGTAAACTGTGAACACTATTCATCATGTCAATTACAAAGCTCCAGAACTGTTCATCTTCCACTTGCACTGTTAATTGTTTTACTTTACGGACAAAATCACCGACGGATTGAAAATATGTCGGTGTGTTTTGGCGGTTTTCTGAAAAAATTCAATTGATTTAAAATTTTCATTTAAAAATTACAGACGGAATCACCGACGGATTGAAAAATCATCGGTAATTTTTGGCGGTTTCTGAAAACTTTTTACGAAATTGAAAATTTAAATTAAATATTACCGACGGAATTACCGACAGAATAATTAAAAAATATTAATATTCAATTATTCGTCGGTAAATCTGTCGGTAACGCGCCTCAATATAAAATCTAAATCCGCTTATTTCACAAGAGACAAACTCATTATTTCTTTTTCTTCTTCTACTACTTTTACTTCTTCTTCTACTTCTACTTCTTCTTCTTCTTCTACTTCTACTTCTTCTTCTACTTCTACTTCTACTTCTACTTCTTCTTCTACTTCTACTTCTACTTCTTCTTCTTCTTCTTCTTCACTATATGTAAAAAACATCAATATCTATTTCTTTCTTTTCTTTTCTCTCCTCATCTCCTTCTCTTTTCCTCCATGCTCGGGTATGTCTTCTTCTTCTTTCTTCTTTTATCCTCTTAGCTTTTTTTAAATTAATATGCTTTACGAATTTTTTTTTCCTTAGCTTCACTTACAAGTATATTAGGGTAAGATTTTTCTTTTTTCTTATTTTTTCATGATTTTTTTCACTATATTTGTTTTTTATTTGATTTTAATTGATTTTGTTCATAATAATTGTATAAATGTTGTTGTGAGATTTTTTTTGTCATATGAGATCAATTTTTAGTTGATTTTTAAATTTTAGCAATTGCAACTTCATTTTTTTCATATGAATTTTTTTAGTTGAATTAATTTTTTTTGTTTTTATTTATTTGTTGCAAATTTGTTTGAGTTGATTTTCTTATTCTTTTTTCCAAGCATTTTGAGTATATATTACACAATGTTGATTTATGTTAATTTAATTATTTTATAATTTTATAAAATGAATTTTTTTTTAAATGTTTTTAAATAATTACCGACGGATTTACCGTCAGAAATTTCCGTTGGTAAATCCGTCGGTAATGAAAAAAATTTTACCGACGCATCTGTTCCGCCAGTAAATCCATCGGTAATATGATGGACCCGATAAAAATCCGGTGTATGGATTCTCCAACACTACGGTCGAGAACATGCGGATGGCCCATAGTGGCTCAACCATTGGGAGCTCGTGATCGATATGGAGCACCCAGTCTTGGGAGTTTGTGGCCTTGCATAAACATACGCCCAATCTCACTGAAAAATATCAACTCTTTGTGAATTATAAAAAACCCTGCCAAATGATCTTCGATATGAGATCACAGATGGGTGACACATGTGTGCCTATTTTTTGGCTATATGGTCCCGCGAACGACTAGCCTCATCCTCCTACGCCACCATTATTTTAGCTTAAATTTATTTGAACACCCAAATTTGTAATGAATATTCGGCTTGTATATTAAGATAATTTATTTTTAGATAATTGAATTTTATACATTTTTTTATTATTATTCTATACAATTTTATATTAATTATTTTATACAATTTTATTTTTTAAAAATACATATTTTTTAATTGTCACGGACGGAGTTACTAACCACATCACTCTGTCAGTATATTTTAGAGAGGTGGAAAAACATTACTGCATATGCCTCTATCACCGACGAAATCATTTTGTCGGTGTGTTACCGATGGGAATAAAGATGGACTTAATCCGCCGGTATATTCCAGAGAGTTGGGAAAGCTTTACTACATATGCCACTATCACCGATGAAATTATGCCGATGAAATAATTTCGTCGGCATAATTCGAGCGAGTAACTTTTTTTTGGGCGCGCATTTTTCATCTGTAAAGTCATCAGCTTTTTTTTTTCTTATTGATAGAATTGGCGACATAAATGGAATTTACCGATGTAATATGGATGAATTCCGTCGGTGAATTAGTCGGTAAAATTTCACCGATGAAATGGTAATGTCACGCAAATAGAAAATTCCGTCGGTAAAACTAGTAAATGTAGTAGTGAAATAAATACATATAATGCTTCCGTAATAAAAATATTTTGATAGAATTTGTACTTTTTTTAGCTGTTAAGGCATGAATAATAGTTTTATGAATCTTTTATTATTATAATTTTATGTATCCTTAGTCTCAAGTTTCATTTTTTTTTCATTCTCTTTATATTTATTAATTGACTTATTTTTAAGGATTTAGAATCTTGTTAATGTTTTTTTTTTCATAGATTGATGTTATTTTAAAGTTTTTATTACATCCTATTCAAGGGCAAAAATAAAACAAAATGGAATCAACATCTTCAATAACAGAATCTTCAAAAATAGAAGCATTTTTATTACATTAAACAAATCTTTACATGAAATTAGAATTGTAATGGACAGTGTGATCGATATGTATAGATTTTTCTTAGAACATTTTGATATGCTATATTGCAAAGAGAAGCTAATAATAGCAATGACATTGAAGGGCAAAGCTACAACCTTGCACAAACATGGACAAAATTCATCAACTGCATGATAAATTTACGAGTGGTGTTGAATTCCCCTCTCGCCCTATAAAGGATCGCAATGGAAGATTAAGAAATTCATTCCTTTTCCTAGAGTATTGAAGAAAGAAAGCAACATAGCTGACAAAAAGATGGGCCTGAAAGTTGTATCCTCAGCAATAATATCATTCTCAGTATTTTTATTGTTAGCATCAGCAGCTAAAGCCCAATCAAAAGGTGTCTTCGATGTGACTAAATATGGTGCCGATAAAGATATCACAGAGGTATCTTATATATTTTCTCGCACGCATGCGTTTGATTTTAAATAGCTGAATATGTAGTATTCGCGTCAGAACTTATTTACGTTTCCTTAGAATTTGAGACCTGCTGATCCTCTCTAAACATTTCCCTTCTCTTTCCATTTTTAGGCATTAACCAATGCTTGGAAAGATGCTTGTGCTTCAACAAAC